>NC_134486.1:231564101-231684101 GCF_040206685.1 Ascaphus truei | reverse complement strand
ATAGGTACAGCCCTTGGTGGCTGGGATCACACTCTGGCAGGGTAGAGCAGAGAAACACACATATTGGTGGACCTGACGAAGTACGTTATTACGAAACGCGTTGTCATCACGTGAGGCTGTCTCGGCGCGCTTGCCCTTTGGCTGAGGATAGCTACCAGAAGTTCAAGCAGTGATTTCTATCGGCCGTGGAGAAGCTGCAGACCGGACTGTTTTTACAGCAGCTCCCTCGGCGTCTCGCTTGCCACTTCATGGTCAGTATTGCCCTCCCCCTCTGTGGCCCCCTTTCTTTATTTCACTTTCATGGTTACATTGGTTTCGTGATTGTTGATATTTGTTGGTGTGGTTTGCTTTGATCATTGTGGCTACTCTATTAGGTACACACTTTGTATTCATGCCATTGCACATTTTATGCACTTTAATTGTGTATTTTTCTTGTTTTAATTGCACTTTATAGCAACTGTGCTATTTTACATGTGATTTGGAGCACTTTATCAGTTTAGGTGAATTCTCCTTGTATTCATATTGCACGTGTGAATGCTCTTTATATGCCTATACTGTTTCTAATATGCCTACAGTATTTTCACTTTAAAGGATATTCTTTTGTTTGAATTTAAGTATTGTGTATTTCACTTTAAAGGATATTGTTTTGTTTGTATTTAAGTATTGTGTATTTCACTTTGGGTGATTTACCTAATAACTTTGTGTCATTTAGTTTTTTCTTGTATTTTAGCTGGTATTTTAACATGTTATACTGTATCCATTGAGATCTTATTAAAATCGGTGTATTACGCTAATCCCTGGTGCGCTGTGTGCATACTTTTTTTCGTTTGTTCTGAGTACAGTATAACTGATGATCTAGAACATGTAAACATGAAAAAACAGATAAACTGCAATATATGATGCAATTAACTCTGAGCACCCCAGGCTGGCATTATTTATTTATTTATTTATAATATGTTTTACCAGGTAGTAATACATTGAGAGTTACCTCTCGTTTTCAAGTATGTCCTTGGCACAGACTTATAATGACAAATACATGGTTACAAATACATAGTTACATTAAGTGAAAAGGGTTATACAGTACATTATATCCAAGAAATTGCATTCACAGTTAAAGACAAAAAATACTACAATACAATACAATACTACATCCAATGTGACAAAATATATAGTAAATAGTATATAGTTAAATTCTTCAATTTATCTGTTTTTTCATGTTTACATGTCCTAGCTCATCAGTTATACTGTACTTCTGACACTGAGTGGTTATTTAGTGTGATTAGGTGCCTGTGCAATTCTGGGTAAGTCAATACAGATTCATTAGTTGACACAATCAAGTCCGCAGTACATTTACTTTCTGACTACACATTTGGTGGTGTACTGTACGCCCCTTTTTATCCCAACAGAGGGAGGAGTATTTGGTGAGACTAAAGGGAAGTGCCGCAGGCCCTTTGGGTCTGTGGGGTCGGGCCTGAAGAAGGGGCAGTGTGCCCCAAAATGTTGCCCCCTTATCCTATCACATTCCTCTTGCTCACTGTTGTCTTATACTCCCCCCCCCCCCCACCGCCCTTGTGTTATCCCTTACCCTCCCCGAACCCCCTTCCTTTCCTTTTAGGTATGGTACATTTGTGTATATACACTGTTTCTATATTGTTCAAGAATGTAACAGTATGTATAGCATCTGATTTTGCATACAATTTATATTTTTCTCTTTTTGGCGTAAACCTAGTGTCATTGTCTCATTTATTCAGAGTGCTGGGAATCCACCAATCCATTTATAACTTTGATAGGAGGGTTAGGGTCCCTCATTATTTCTATGCACCTATTTCGCGCTTCACATCGTCCCATTCATTGGAGGGATGCCTAAACCTCATACTTTTTGTATTCTAGTGTTACTTCAGGACACCCTAGCCAGGCGATGTTTTAGCTCCATCCTCGAAGGCTACCAAGAAAGTATGTATTTCAGCGCAAATGTGTGCTTAGTATTATATCTCATTGATTATTTTTATGAGGCAATTTTCCTGTATCACTGGTTGCCAGTTATAATAGAGACAACCAATCCTGATTCCCCTTATGAACCATTTACAAGAAAAAGTCCCATTGTAAGTGTTGATAAACCTATGAATTCTTTAACATTAGAAAACATTGTAAATGACTAATGCTCATGCATCAGAGAAAGGATGTTTTCTGGCACTTACAGTATAACAGTCAGTGGAACAAATACTGTATGTGAAATGTAACTGTTTTTCTCACTGATTGGGGTTTAGTAACACTGACTTTTTCTTTAGCATCAGACGTTAGTTGAGTCTCACTGACAGAATTAAATACTGTTACATATAAATTATATTTCGTTGGTCAGATGTCACTGATTTTAGTCCTTAGATTTATAGGTTCACATGTATGGTGCAAGATTAAAGAGGGGACTGCTTTCCAATCCATGCCAGCTAATTTGATAGCAAACACATTAAACTCAGCACTACAGAGCTAGAATTCTTTAGGCAGTATATCATTATTTCATGTGTATATTTACTTAATTGTAAGGTTTAGGCTCCAATGATGACTGACGGGAATTGCAAACTTCATACGTATCAAATATATAAAAGATATTGGCAATAGCAATCCCGTAAACGAAACGTATCTACTAAAATTTGAGGGTTTTCTTGATCCTGCTCTCTGTCTTGCTGCACTACAATTTTTTGGACATCTCTGGACTTCATACTGGCTGCACGCTGATGGAGACACAATTTGGGGAGGATACAGTGAGTATTTAAATGATTCCTATTCTTAGGACTATCCCAATGAGGATGGGAAGGGTATAGTTTATGTACCACTCACCACCTTCGGGGAAATATTTGTTCCTCACTCAAAAGAATCTCATCAGATCTACCACTGACTTTTATCTTTGATATTATTCTATTGTGGATTTATATGCCCCACATGTCTGTGTCTCCTGACTATTATATAATGATCATCATCATATTTGGGACCTAGTACTTGAGCACCTGGACCACTGACATACATACCGCATTGAGAACTTGCTTGGTTGGTGGGCAGAGGTTGGGGTCAGGTCTCTACATTTAGTCTTGTTGGTGACATGGTGATGGGCCTGACAGTGGGGACAGTGGATGTGATTGGATCACTGAGGTGGGTGACTGGAGGGTTTTGGAGAGACTCTAAGAAGTTTTAGGAAGGGGTGAGGGTTGGGGGTGAGATAGGAGATTAACAGGGGATCATGGAACGTGATGGAGAATAGATGAGTTTTGAGTTGGCTTCTGTAGATAGTTAGGGAAGGGGCAGATTGGATATGGTGGGTGAGCTTGCTCCAGTGGAGGGGGTGAGTAAGGCAAATGATCATAGGGGGCTGGCGGGGAGTGAGGGTTGTGCCAGTCAGGGAGTGAAGAGGATGGGAAGGTTTAGGTGTAGCAAGATATGAGCGTTGAAAGGTAAGGGGAGGAAGAAATTAATGGAGAAGCGGCTTCACAACACAATGAATAGAGATTAAGGAGTTTAAAAAAAAAAGTATTATATTTCACTGAATTCCCAATATCATGTTTTCAGCATTGATGTAGATTTGGTACTTAACTACTTCACTGGCAAAGGAGCCCTGCCTACTTCTTATCCATGGAATTTTTCAGTCTTACCTCCTCCCTGTGTTATGATTTAACAGATTTAACACCACAGTCAAATTCTCGACCTGCCACTGTCTTCAGGCCGGTAACAGACATAAACCCAGATCCTCAGAGATCATATGACTTAATGTGAAGCTAACCTAAATTAACATTCTGTTTTGCCTTAATGTGTATCTTTAAAGTTCAATAACATTAGGTTAGTCATGTTTTTGCCTCTAATTCCATTGTGTTAACTATAACGGACGTCAGTGCTAATGAGAAGAAAAAACAACGCATATCCACAGAGGCATGTTACACTTAACGCAGGCATTTAACCTGACGTTAATTATGCCATTCCTAAAGCTGGCGTTACTCTCACCCAGACCTTGAAATATGGGTCTTGCTGAACATGAGATACAGTAGGGAGATAATCTTATCTTGTAAAGTATAAAGTGACTAATATACCCCCAGAACACTCCTTTATACAACGTGTTATTCCACCTCAATATTGCCTGGAATTTTTACCTTATTTAAATCTGATTGCAATTTCCCCAAATTAGTTATTTTGTAAGTCGCAAGTGGAGCAGAGCAGTTCCCTGATATAAACAACAACAATGGCATAACCTGACTCTTGACTCCATTATGAACAAACAAACTCTTAATTGAGTTCCTGTCAATTCATTCACGTCCTATACCCAATCAAACTCAGCTATTCTGCTGTTTTACTATTTCATATTCCCCAAGTCCCCAATTTTACCCTATTCAATTGATGTGTCTTTACCTCAGTTTCCTCAACAGATCTCATAATATCTAAATTTCCATTTTCTTTTCATATTAATGATATACCATAACCTACCATACCCCATGTTTTCTCTTCCTGTCACCCTATAAGGTTATATAGTGTACACTTACAGTAGATGTAACTTTAGTTATTTTTATAAACTTGATTTGGTGTCTGCATTTAAGTGTACCCATATTCCCCTTGATCTAATTAACATCTCAAAGTAGCATACAGTATACTCCCTCTCATCCATCCAATCTTATTGCAAATCTATCTTTTACAGTCAGCCTCTCATAATCCTGTCACTCATCTCAAACACCTCTTTTTCACTTGTAAAATATGAACCTTCTCACTAAGATGTGAACACTGTGTTATTAAAACATTATACAGTAGTTAATAGTAGATATTGCTTTGGGATTGTCTGTACTATTGTCTGTTCATTTATTTTTGGGATATTGACGACTTTTACTCTTTGAGCCCTTAATAGAGCTGTTAAAAAGGTGGATTTTTCAAGCAAGAGCCTGCAGTTCTTACATCTTTACATGCATTTACTGTCACGGCCCCTTTTATTCTCCAACATCTCCGATTTTGTTTGGGTATTTTTTCCGAATGCCACGCACTTCACTGCGTTCATGCCGCATTCATGCCGCATTCATGCCGAGACAGCGCTAATACAATGCACTAGGATAAAGGCGGCCGCGGATTAAAATACCGGAACATACCGCATCAAGTACTGCATCTGCCTGCGGTTTTCAGAGTTGCGCCGATACGGCCGCACGAGGATAAAGGCGGCCGCCACTGTATAGCCTTGGGCAAATGTGAGTGTACATTTACCCACATTTACCCACTGTTCATATGTGATTTATTATCAGTACGGAACCCCTGGGGGTAGCACAGAACACAAAAATAGTAAGAGGTTGGAATAAGAAAAATGTATCGTTTTTAATACTTACACCAAGGTAGTTAACTAAAAGGCAAAAACAAAAAAGTATCTGTAAAGTCTGCAGAGCTAGGTGCAAAAATTAAGGTAGTCGGGAAAAATAGCAGAGCAGGGGGCAGGAAGTCATAGGGGAATGCTGGAGAGGTAAGTGTGGCCAGGTTCCCCTTGGGTTCCCACTTGGCTCCGCTTACCTCCGCTGCGGCCGGGGAGAGTGCGGCATGTCCGGGAGGCTGCAGCCATTACATAGGCACGCATGCACAGTGCAACCAGCAGCGGAGGGCTCCACTGGGACTACAAGCCCCATCATGCACAGGCAGGGTGTGCAGCGCACAGCAGTAATGAAGGAGCAGGTCTTGCAGAAAAATAAGTCCTTTATTTAACAATTCATGGTGTGGGACAGCAGCAAACCTTCAACGCGTTTCCTTTGAACGAAACGCGTTGAAGGTTTGCTGCTGTCCCACACCATGAATTGTTAAATAAAGGACTTATTTTTCTGCAAGACCTGCTCCTTCATTACTGCTGTGCGCTGCACACCCTGGCTTTGGATACACATTCTACTACAGCTGCACGCTCTGGAAGGGAGACTGGGGAAGGAATAAGAATACTACAGTGAGTACCATACCTGGGGCTACCTAATGAGGAAGGGGGGGGCTGTCTTTTGGCAACCCACTCCAACCTTCAGGGTACCTTATGCCCTCTTAAAGGCTCAGTACAAATCACTTAATAGTTGATTACCCAGTCAACACTCCCTTCCTTTAAATACAGTCCCAGCACTTTCTGAGCACCATTTCAAACACACCATCATGCACAGGGGCTGGAGATCATATGGCCCAGGGCAGCCAATAGGGCTGCAGGATTCCCTGCTCAGCAATTAGATACATTTGGCGCGCTTGGGACACACTAGTCAGTCGGAGCTGGTACACGTGAGGGTGAGTGTGCATGGTGTCTATGACCCCTGCACTAGGCCAGAGATCCCCTTAGGCCCCTGCTAAGTCCCGACTGCCCCTTTCAGCTTGTCGGTGCTGCAGGGACAGGCCCAGTAGATAGGGACACTGCCCCTGTATTACCAAGCGTGAGGGACACAGCCAGGACGCGGCGGCAACCTGGCATCTGGTGGTCTGGGACCAGATCACCACCCAGAGAGAGACTATAAAGGTGGGACCCTCCAGCTGCTCACGTGGAGGCAGACGCCATCGCTGACGGCGTGGGACTGGATGTATCAGTAAGGAATTGGGGGTCATGTCCCCTGCGGCGTGTCCCCTCCTTACCTCCATCCTGTACCACAGTGGCTGCTGTCCATGCCCCCCGTCGGTACCCTCGCCGTCTCTCGGCACCTACCTCCTGTTCCGCCACAGCGGTCACTCACACCGCTGCAATCTCACATACACGCGCACGTTACAGAACGCGCACCATTCTTCGTTGCTTATGCCTCGCACCCGGACACTGCCTCCGCCTCCCGCCTGTCGCGGGACCTGCCACCACGCCCCCTGTGCTCACTGCTGATTCCCAACAACCATTCCCTCCCGTCCAGTCTGGAGCCGCTCCTCGGCATGCCACCACCAAGCTCCCTGCTCTGATTGGTCTCTTGCGATACTTATACCCTGCTCTGTCACTTCCTCCTTGCTCTGCATAGAACCTCGCTCCTTGTGTTGTCTGGATCCAGTGCCACGCTTCTTCTCTCGTTTTCTGCAGCTTTGACCCGGCTTGTCTTATTACCCCCTCTGGCTCCCGATCTCGGCTCCCATCTGACTACGTTACCTCCAAGACTCTCGGACTTGGCTCACGCACCACGACCTCCCGGAACTCTCAAACCCCAGACCCTCGGCTACGGATATTACTACGATACCTTCTCCTTCCCTAGATCCGGCAAGTACCATTACTATTCTTACCCATGTACCCAGGCCTGGCCACGTCAAACAACACATTCCGGGCACGCCCTCTCTGCTGTGGGGGCATGTTACTCCACTTCCCACCTCAGCACAGGGGACAGGTCTGGTCTGCGGGCAGCATAGCGTGACATTATGCAGAGCCCAACAAATGCAGAACCTGCTGAGGTGGGTCTAGCACTCTCGGCCCTTACACAATGTTGCCAATTTTTGGGAAATCAAATTACTGCTCTAATCCACCAGATTACGCTCCAGGAATCTTCATCCAGGGCGTCATTGTCCACTGCACAGCCTGCGTCCAAACAGGATGGCGCTGCCTTACCGGAGCCTAAGATTCCCACTCCCAGGCCTTACTCCAGAGACCCCCTGGCATGTCGAGGATTTCTGAGCCAATGTGACATACAATTTGAGATGTACCCAAGGCTCTTCACATCCGGACGTACCAGGGTAGCCTTTGTTTTCTCTCTTTTAACGGGGATGCCCTGGCCTGGGCCTCTCCTATCTGGGAGCTACGTCCGGAACTGACCCAGGATTATCAGCGCTTCCGACAGGAATTCCAACAGGTATTCGATTCTCCCGGCCGCCGTGATACGGCCGCATCTTCGCTAATTCACATGTCTCAAGGTCGAAGGTCCGTGGCCAAGTATGCACTCGAATTCCGGACTTTCGCGGCGGAGACACGTTGGAATGAGGAAGCACTCATTGCTGTCTTCTGGCAAGGACTGACCGAACCAGTAAAGGATGAACTTGCAGTCCACCCCAGGCCTGAAGCTTTTGAGGATCTGATTGCACAATGTATACGCGTGGATCAACGCCTCTAGGAGCGACACCATGAATGCCAGTATTCCAGCTTCGTGTCTCTTGGCCCTTCTCGTCCCAGACCTCTTCCGACTGCCTCCCCAGCTCTCCAGTCTCTTGAACCCATGCAGTCTGCCAGTCAACTACTTCGCACTGCCGAAAGGGCTCGTCTCCAGAACGAGGGTTTATGCTACTATTGTGGGTCCCCGGAACATGTGGTATGTAACTGTTCTCTGAGTCCGGGAAAATGAATATGCCCAGTGAGGAATGAGGGTCTCTCCCTGGGTTCTATTTCTTTTCGGCCTCTCCCCAAAGAGGAGTTTCCTAAAAGGATCATGCTTCTTATTATTCTCGAAGGACTGAGTTTTCTTGTCTCTGCTGCTGCTTTCCTAGACTCTGGATTGGGCAGCAATTTTGTGGATCAGTAATTCGCCACGCAGAACAAGATTCCTCTTATCCCTAAAAAGGTACCCATCGGTCTGGAGGCTATTGATGGCCATTCTCTACAACCTGCTTATATCACCTTAGAGGCTCTTCCACTCACCTTATCCACTGCTGACTCACACACAGAAATAATTACGTTTGATGTTATCCACTCCCCTGCCGTTCAAGTGATCCTAGGTCTACCTTGGTTACAGCACCATAACCCACGCATTGATTGGAAGAACCGTACACGATTCAATGGGAGTCAGAGGCAGACCCGACACCTACGCCGGTTACTACTCCTTCTACACTGATCGTAGGGGTTAAGACACCTACATATAACAACGCTATTCTTCCTGAGGTCTATTCTGACTTTCTCAATGTCTTCAGTACTGCTGCGCCAGCCTTTATTTAAAAACTTCTCGGGGGCATAGCGGTTGCCTCTTCTGAATTCCACGCGCAATAAATTGGGCATCCCTGCATTCATGCCGCATTCACGCCGCCCAGCACCTGCGGCTGATCCGCGGTTGATCTGTTTAATTATAATGGTTCGGATTTAATTGGGGGCAATTCTTTGCGTATCCGCCAGGTGGCAGATATTCATGCATAGTAATGAATTCTAATGTGTACACTACATGTGCTACAGTAATGTGTCGACTTGCAGGTGTTTAAAAAAAACCACAGTGGTCCATTGTGAATTGACCTTGGTACTGAAGAAGTTACTGTATCAATTTAGGCGTTTCATAATAAAAACTCAATGCACAGTGTTTTTTTTGCATTACAGTACTGGATTTCTACTGTTCTGAAATGAGTACACCGCCATAGTACGTGTGGAAAAAGCCCGACATAACGTATGCTTATTTAATATGGTCCGCAATTAATGCAGCAGATGATAATATGGCCACAGTTGGTCAAATTTATCAATATTTTATATCAAATTATGACTTTTACAAATTTTCACCAGATGCTCGTGTGTAGAAGCGTGCAATAAGGAAAAAGTTAAGTATCGATCCGTGTTTTTTTCGTATTGCTCCCGCACACGGAGTTAGAGGAGGGTAATTGGTGTGTGGTACAACAAGAGACAGGGGGTGCCCAATGCTACATCCCATTGACAAAACATATATGATGAAAAGTATAACGTAAAATACTTCAATAATAATAATAATATTAAATACTTGGTTATTTAGTTAACCCTTTGGCCAAAGCGTCATAAGCCTGCATACCAACGTCAAGGTATAACCAAATTAATGCAGGTCCTACACTACACTACACTGTGAACCCTTCCTTTTATCTCTGTAAGATGGGAAGAACCATTATAGGTCTTGTTCCTGCAGCAAATGAAATGACCTCCCAAGTTAAAAAGGTGAAGGAGGAGGAGTGAACTCTGGGGGGAGGTGCCAGATTTTCCCAGTATCTTTGATCATGGAGACTTCAAAAGGCATGGTAAAACCAACTAAGATTCGTCAGTCCCAGGCCAGCAATGGAACAGTGCCTGTGCCGGCGCCAGCACCAGCACCGGCTTACAAAAACAGTCCGACCGTCAGTGAAAACCTGGTGACCGGCAACCCTTGCTATCTGTCCCCGCCTGGATACCTGCAGCCTGAGCAGGATTTCACGTACAGATACCAGCAAGCTTGCATGTACCAAAAAGATTTCCAGCTTCATCAGCTCTCAACTACAGGTGTAGCAGGCCCGCTGTCACCTGCCAACTACATGTATAATCATGAATACGGGACTTGTGGCAGTGGCTCGGCGCCAGCCGATTGGCAAAGTCTATAATGAAGGTACAGTAAATACAGTATAATTTGCTACAGTAACTGCCTGGATTACACTACTGTACGTGTATTACAGTACTTACAGTACAGTACACAACCTGCAGTTCAAGCTGCCGTATTTTATTCTTTTTTTTAAATATCAATACATTATGCACACAGACAAGCGATTAGTTACTGCGGATCGGTCCGTTCTCCTGTAATCAATCGCTTTGCTTATGGTTATGGCATGCGTGTACTGTACAGTATGTCTCATTGGAACCTTGTTGAAACGCATATGCGTGTCATCACATTTAGGCGCAGGCGTGTATGTGAACAAGAGATGCCCCCCCCCCCCCCGATAAAATTATTGTGGCCTTCTTGAGGGGACTGACTGATTTTAACCAACCATTATGTGAAATGGTATACAATACTTACTGTATGTTCTTGAAACACTAAAAATTTTATAAAAGGTTGCACAATGAAACAATGAAACAATTTAAAAAATATTCAACTTTGTTTTATTTTTTTGAAGTTAAAACATTATGTTATAAATTTTGAACAACAGAACAATCTATCAGCAGCAATAACGGAAAAATATAACATACGGTACCAGTAATAATTGTATTTTTCCTCAGAAAAGAAACATTGTGATTGGAGAACGGCAAATGGAGGGATTTCGATGGATAATATCGCTTTTTGTAACGTTGCTTGTGCATTGATGAATCTGATTTAAAAATCCAAGCACTGGAGGCAACAATTTAGTGACAGTGCCATTTTTATTGATTAGGACTGTGAACTGTGAACTTTATAGAAAACCTTAAACAGTATGCTGCTGTTTTCATATACAATACTTTTTTACATACTGTATAAGGAACCTCAAAAATAAAAAATTATAATCTTTTATTCTATACACTATGTATTTATTCTTCAGTATACAGTATATGTATTCTATATGTATTGTTTTAATACTGTTTTGATTTAATGCGCATGCATATGTCTCATGAAACCTTGTTGAAATGCATACACTGGCGACACACTTTATTCGAGCTCGGCTAGTCCCACGAATTCGGGTATACCCGGGTGTATTGAGGTTTGTGACTGTTTTCTGCCCGAGTGCATTGAGGTATTTTCCAAGCAGGGATTGAAGCATTTTATTCCCGATGGCTGCAATACTGCACAGTATATATATATATACTGCATTACAATTCATGAATTTATGCCATCTGGTAGACACGCGAAGCATTGCAGCCTATTAAATCCTAATCATTATCATTTAACAGATCAGCCTCCCGTCAGCCAGGCATGAACCCAGGCTGGGAAGGCAAACGCAACGGGGCTTGTCAGAGGTCAGGAGCGGCGCATTCCAGGTATCTGCCAGGTACATACTGGGTATTTGCTCGAATAAAGTGTGTCGGTGCAGTATGCGTGTAATCACATTTATGCGAATGCGTGTATGCGAACAAGAGAAACCACACATCCCCCCTGAGCCATTCATGAAAATTCTTGTGTTTACTAACTAATCCTGCACACCCTTCGACAGTAGCAGTTCCCCACCCCCCACCATGTCATGTCATGTCATCCTCATCAATGGCATACATGTACACATATTCTTCAGATGGAGGGGGTACGCTTGGTGATGGAAATGTGAAGGTCACTTCCATGCCACCCTCCTGTTCCTGCATCCGACATACAGGGGCAGGAACTCCAAGCAAACAATGTATCCCCGCTATGTCAGTCTCTATCTTCTCCATACGCTTCTCCATCTTCTCCATCCGTGTATCCATATTTAACATGGTCTCTCTTAAAGAAGATCGAGCTGGATCTTCTGCAAGGAGTGCTGTAGACATCAGAGTGGATGGGTGCTGGAGCTGATGAGATAGGGGGTTCCCAGCAGCAGAGCATTGTAGGGGATGGGTGCAGGAGCAGGTGACCTGGGGGTTCCCAGGAGAGCAGCATCGTCAATGGGTGCAGGAGCAGGTGACCTGGGGGTTCCCGGGAGAGCAGCGTCGTCGATGGGAGCAGGTGACCTGGGGGTTCCCAGGAGAGCAGCATCGTCGATGGGAGCAGGTGACCTGGGGGTTCCCGGGGTAGCAGTGTCGTCGATGGGAGCAGGTGACCTGGGGGTTCCCTGGAGAGCAGCATCGTCAATGGGTGGCTTCCATTTGTTTTGCTTTCTTTGTACACCAGCGAATTTCTTTTTGACATAATAAGGTCCTGGATTCTTAGCCTTTGGAGTCGTCTGAAGGTTTTCTTTATTATCCTTGGCCTTTCGCTTTGGCTTGGAAAAGGCTTCCACCTTTCTCTTTTTCATGGTCAGCACGGCAGAAGCAAGTGGGTTCCTGCGTCCGTAGAATCGGGGATGATCCATGGATGCAGATGGAATAAAGCACAATGCAGTATATGGACAAGAGCAAGTTCAGATAAAGATCAGCGTGTGGTAGGCTATGCAATTTGAGTCACCTTTTATACACTATGTCCCTATTTTAATTGAGGGGCAGGTGTTAAAAGTGGGCGTACTGTGTACTTAACCTGTCGAGTGAGGTTGAGACACATTAAAGTAGAAATACACCATCGATTTTGTTGATTCACTGCACATTGAATACACAGACTACACATCGAATATACATTCTTGTGCTTGTATTTTTTCTAAACGTAGCGATGCCGGTTAAAAAGATTTCTAAGGATCTCAGCATGAGAATACAGGATATGTACAAGAGATGACAACGAATTTCACAGATTCAACGCTGGTTAAGTACTTCGGGCCTCGTTGTACCAGCAGCCACTGTGAGCTATCATGCCCACGGTAAGGCCAAAAATGTCAAGCGGACACCAACAGTCACTACCGCGTAAGTAAAGTATTTTCAATATGTTTTCTTTAATGTACAGTACTGTAATAGCACTTTTACTGGTTAAATGGCTTATTGTTTTTAACAGTACCTTTTTCCTAGCAATTATTTGAGATAAAAAAAAATTGTATGTCACTCACTCACCACCCCCAATGCAGTATACTGTATCCCCCATACACTATAATGTATACAGCGGACACCAACAGTCACTACCAAGTAAGTATTTACAGTATGTTTTCTTTACTGTACAGTACAGATTAAATGCATGTTTTTACATTCTTACATTCTTATAATCAATTAATTTAAAGACACCCATTGTATTTCAAAGTGAGTTGCACCTCTTTCCTTAATTATCACTCACTTCATTATTACTCATTATGACTCACTCACTCACTCACTCACAACCCCCAATGCAGTATACAATATAGTGTTTACTGTATACAGTATGACACACACATAAAGTACACGTAATATTATATTATAATGTTATAGTATATTTATATAGCTGTATATTAATATAACTATTATATATATATATATATATATATATATGCAAATATAGCTGTATGCTCATCTGCATGTCTTAGGCAGGTCTGCAACCCCGCCTTTCCCCATTATCACCCAGCATACAGCACTTCCACTGCAGCAAGGGATTCTGGGAAATGACATGCAAATGAGCACACAGTGTCACTTTTTGCCTCAATAACCATTTTTAACATGGTTCCCTATAGGCTTAAGCTTGCTGCATGGTCACAGCTTTGAGCACAGCCAGGGTTAAGGTGCATACCCAGAAAACCACCCACAGACAGCTGTTTCGACCTTGATGGGTCTCATCAGTGTGGGGTTGATTTTACTGGGAATGCAAGAGAGGCTATGGGATAGGCTAAACCATAATACTGAGTTAAGTTATGGTGAGTAAAAAAAGTGACAAAAACCCTCCACAGGAAAGCAAATATGCAAATATAGCTGTATGCTCATCTGCATGTCTTAGGCAGGTCTGCAACCCCGCCTTTCCCCATTATCACCCAGCATACAGCACTTCCACTGCAGCAAGGGATTCTGGGAAATGACATGCAAATGAGCACACAGTGTCACTTTTTGCCTCAATAACCATTTTTAACATGGGAACCTTGGGATGCCGTCACTGCCCTCTAAGGGTTAGAATGGGGCAGTTGTGGGACTTTACAGCTCTCATAGAGTTAATCCTCTTGGAAAGGTCTGTTCAGCTGGGAGTTAATGAGCTAACTAGCCTAGCCTGTATAGTCATGAAGTGATACAGAGAATCCCCCCCCCCCCCCATGCTCCCAGACACACACTGTTGAGAGTTATACAGAGAGGGTGAGAGACGCTGCTGCTAGACTGATCTGAAGACACACACAGACAGCCCTGTGAGAGACTGAAAGGAGACCAGCTGCAGGTACACTGGGTAAAGTGGGGAAAGAGTTTAGTTCTCCCACGATTAGTTAGGGACTAAGCAGTATTAGTCAGTACATCCTGGAAGGAGTTAGGTCTTTTGTTTCTGTTTTGTGTTATGAGTTAACCCTGTACCTGCTTTGTACCCTGTAAATAAACCCCTACTTAGAAAGTACAGTGTTTCCTGCCTTTGATCTGGACAAAAGATCCGACGCTGGGACTGAGACGTCACAATTGGCGGGCAGTCCACAAGGCAGTGAAAGTTGAAAATGGAGGAATTTCTGACCTCGCTTCAGTACAAACAAACAGAAAATTCTGCTATTTTAATGCGGGGGTTGCAACAATTGGCAAAGACCCAAGAGGAGATGTCAAAATCCTATAATGAGAGTTTACAACAGATGACACAAACTGAAAGTACGGCGGCGTTAGTACAGCAATGGCGCTGTCCCTACATCAGACGCTAAAAGAAGAGCAAAACGAGGCGCAACTTTGCCTACACCAGGAGCTCCGAGTGTTGGGAGAGAAAATTACCACCCAGACTAGAGTGGCCCCACAGGTCGCTCACCAGGTAAAAACGCACCTCATTCAGAAAATGACGATGGACGATGATGTTGAGGCGTACCTGTCAATCTTCGAGCGCACTGCAGTATGCGAAGGGTGACCAGCTGAAGAAGTGGCGGGAATAATTGCTCCCTTCCTGGTGGGTGACTCACAACAAGCTTATTATGACTTAGAGCCCGAGCAAGCTAAAGACTATGACACCCTGAAGGCGGAGATTATGGCACGGCTAGGGGTCACCCTCACGGTTCGGGCCCAACGGTTCCATTCTTGGCTTTATGATATAGAGAAGACACCCCGCTCTCAACGCTATAACCTTATACACTCTGCAAGGAAGTGGCTCCAACCTGAGGTATGTTCCATCGCTGCAGTTGTCGAAAGAGTCGTTATAGACCGGTTCCTGAGGGGTCTCCCCCGCACCATCCAGAAGTGGGTGAGCCAGAGTGACCCCAAAGACGCCGAACAGTTGGTCATTTTAGTCGAATATTACTTGACTGCCGAGGAGATGTCCAAGAGTTCAAGTCCAGATGAGTGCTCCGGTTCTCACTTCCTGCACTCCAGGAGGTCCGATAAGACTGTTCATCTGAATAGGAATCCCCAAGGACTCATTGACTTGCGTAAAGGAGTAGGAAGTCCCACAGCACCTAGGAGGGACTCTGGTCTCGTGGTTCCCAGTAGACTGGAGACAAAACACCGACCCAGTTTTGGAAGGTATGTAGAGTGCTACAGATGCCATGAACTTGGAGATGTGGCCGCAGTTTGCCCTCAGAACGCGGAACCAATGGAATATAACTTTTCTGTGGGGCATGGTTCGTGCTGGGTTTCTACAGTTCAGCACAGTTCTTGCAGTTCAGAAGAAGACGACGAGGACTCCTATGTGGCCCCGCGTAAAGGACAACCTCCGTGTGCAACAGAAGCTGCAGGGAAAGCTTACCCCGTGGCATCAGAAAAGACCAGAGGTGGACTACAACACAGAGCGCTTGGCGCAATCGTCACAGGAGTGACTACTAGCCTTGGTATGACAAAGGCTACCGATACCGCCATAAGCAGAAATCCAAGTGAGTCAGACCAAAAGAGTGTTGACTGGAAATGGTTCTCAGAGGCGTCCCAACAAGACGTTCCACACCTCATCGACAAGCTAGAAGTTTCTCAGCGAGAGGTCTGCACGTTAAAAACAGAGCTGGGTAAAGTAAAGCAGCAAGTGCTACAGGAGCGACTGAGTACCCAGTGGGTCCCCGCCGAGCAGCATGATGAGCTGAAGGCCACCCTGAACCTTACCCAAGTATCACTGGAAGCAGAATACGAAAAAACTTAAAATGTCCAAACCTTGGAATCTGAAAAACTGAAGTTGGATTAAAGGCTTCTAGAGCTAAAGCGGATAACTGAACACAAGTCCCAGCAACTCGCAGCTATAAAGGAGAACAACCTCAAGCTGGAGAAGCAGAGAGCCTGCTCCATCACCAAAAATCAGTACACCCAGGAGAAAGAGGCATGGAAAACAGAAGCAGCGGCAATCCTAGCAACAAAAACTACAGAGATCCAAAATCTGAAGGATGCACTGACACAAACCCAGAGCAAGCACCGGGAAGAGATGAAGGCCCTGAGAGGAATTGAATTGGCAGCTGCCTTGAGCCAGAAAAGAAGTATAAAAGGACAGCTTCAAGACCTGAGGAAGGACCTGGAGTCTGAGCGTGCTGGCCGCAAGAAGGCAGAGAAACAACAGCGTGACCTAGGCGAAGAGCTCGAAGATCTGAAGACTGAGTGGGACACTATGCTGTACTCTATTACTGCTCAGCAGGAGGTCTAATACGAAGAAAACCTTTAAGAAGAGGTGGATGTCAGACATGTCTGACAAAGAGGCTGGTGCACGGGAATAGTGCATGCGCCGCACACAGGACAATGTTTCGCTGGGGGGAGGGATATGTGATGCCGTCACTGCCCTCTAAGGGTTAGAATGGGGCAGTTGTGGGACTTTACAGCTCTCATAGAGTTAATCCTCTTGGAAAGGTCTGTTCAGCTGAAAGTTAATGAGCTAATTAGCCTAGCCTGTATAGTCAGTAAGTGATGCAGAGAATCCCGCCCCCCCCCCATGCTACCAGACACACACTGTTGAGAGTTATACAGAGAGGGTGAGAGACACTACTGCTAAACTGATCTGAAGACACACACAGACAGCCCTGTGAGAGACTGAAAGGAGACCAGCTGCAGGTACACTGGGTAAAGTGGGGAAAGAGTTTAGTTCTCCCACGATTAGTTAGGGACTAAGCAGTATTAGTCAGTACATCCTGGAAGGAGTTAGGTCTTTTGTTTCTGTTTTGTGTTATGAGTTAACCCTGTACCTGCTTTGTACCCTGTAAATAAACCCCTGCTTAGAAAGTACAGTGTTTCCTGCCTTTGATCAGGACAAAAGATCCGACGCTGGGACTGAGACGTCACAATATATATATATATATATATATATATATATATATATATATATATATACATATTTATATTTTATTTGGACAATAACATTGTTTTTATGTGTATATACTTGTCTGTCCGGTTTCCTAGTTAGCGCAACAGTTTTCTTTTTTCTTTTTTATATATATATATATATATATATATATATATATATATATATATATATATATATACACAGTGGTCGACAAATCACCAAAAAATCTACTCGCCACACAAAAAAATCTACTCGCCACACAAAAAAATCTAGTCGCCACCTAGTACCAAACGTGTGCTGCTTGGGCCAATAGGAGCTCGCCACGATGTAAAATCCACTCGCCCGGGGCGAGCAAATGTATAGGTTTGTCGAACACTGTATATATATATATATATATATATATATATATATATATATATATTTTAGGGACGTAACCTACGACATTACGTCATCACGTAGTGTGCTCCTTTACGGCCGGGGAGCACATGCAGTGAAATCTGATACCAAATTACTTTGGAGGATTTCGAGTGAACCGGAGGGACAGTGCTGTTTGAGTGACCATATCCAGTGAATTTTGGACTCCCTGCTGCAGTTTGGACATGCCTGGTGGTGATTATATATCACAAATTGCTTTATATTCATTTTAACCTTGTGAGTGTTTTTAATCCCTCCATCCACCCTTCCCCAACATTAAATGTTACAGTGTTACACTATGGGGCGTGCACTCTCTGTTTTGTTTTTTCTATATATATATATACATATATATATATATATATATATATATATATATATATATATATATATATATATATATGTATATGTATATATATATATATATGTATATATATATATATATATATTCATGTAGAGGTATCAGTACCGTGTTAGCCGAGCTTCAATAATCAAAAAATAAATAGATGATACCGTTCTGTGGCTAACTAAATGCTTTTATTTGTGCGAGCTTTCGAGATACACTGATCTCTTCTTCCGGCGATGTTACAATGAATGAAGCAAAAGGTATACTTAAAAACAGTGTCTCTTGGAATGTTATCTGTGCTGTTCCTTCCCCCGGTGTTGATGTGTTTTATGGCTAGAGGTGTCAAAAGGTTACTGAAAGCAAGTGAAGAAAGAGTGTGTATGTGTATCAGTGTGAATAAAAATGAATGGAGATCCCTCAGTATATACAGTGCTTTACACAAGGTGTGTGTGGAGTGGGAGTGGATATAAATGGTGTGGGTGGGTGTGGAAATGTGAGAGTTTGTAGCACAACTAAAAGTGTGTGTGGATACTAAGTGGTCCCTATTGGTGTATAGGGATGGAAAAACAAGGAGTATTAGTATGTGTGAGAGACAGCTGTGTGTGCATACATATAGCACAGTATGTACAGACATGGCCTTTAGCGCTCATGGGACGAGAGTTCACTAGTGTCAGTAATGACTCATAAAATTTCGATCTCTGTTTAAGCCACTGCTAAGTGTCCCGAACAGTTGCATACATTTGTATTCATGCAACCGTCTCTCTTTCGGGGTTTTAACATTACCTTTGAGTATGGCAACCCTCAGATCGTTCATCTTATGGCCAGAGTCAGAGAAATGTTCGCCAACAGGACTGTCTCTTGTACCGCGTGTGATGCTGTGGCGATGCAGGTTCATTCTCTTGTTTAGCCCCTGCCCTGTCTCACCTATGTAGTAGCAGCCCCCTGGGCATTTCATGCACATGATGAGGTACACGACATTGCTGGAAGAACAGGTGAACCTTCCTCTGATTTTGTATTCCCGATTCCTGTGTGGTATTTGTATTGTGTCCGCTGTGTAGAGCATTGTGCAGGTTTTGCATCTTGGGTCCTGGCATGGTTTTGTCCCGCATTCAGTTGTACTGCTGAATACTTTACTCCTCACCATAATATTCTTGAGATTATGGGGTTGTCTGTATGATAATAAGGGTGCTTCAGGGAAGACCTGTTGCAGTCTTGTATCTTCCTGCAGGATGGGTTGTAGTTTCCTGGCGATCTTGCGTAGGGCTCCTAGGTGTGGGTTATATATATATATATATATATATATATATATATATATATATATATATATATATATAGTGACAGGGTCATTGACTCTGTATATGTTAGTAGGAGATGGCATTATGCATGCTTTCCAGTAGACGAGGGGTTAACCCAGCTTGTTAAGCAGTCCACAGGTGATTCAAATTAAACTAGTTCAGCTGCTATAAAACAGGAAGAGGAAATGCCTCTGGGGCAGCAGTCTCTTTCAGGCACAGAGAGAAGACAGAGGAGTGTTGACAGACAGACACAGGCTGCTCAGATTGATCCTGTCCCAAGAGGGAATAAAGCTCTTGGGTAAGGAGCCAACTGGTATTGTTGAACATTGTTGGGCTGGACTAGGTTAGCTAGCCAGCCAGGTAGTTAGCCTGCACTTTTGTTTAGTCAGTGCCCCGACCGGGGTTAGGTTTTTGTTTACGTTTTCATTTAAAGGGACAGAGTACCCATTGTTTTAGTTACCTTTTTGGACAAATAAATCCACCAGCACTATTTCACCAGAAAAGCCGTGTTGTCTCCTCACTTACCACAGCCATCCTGCCACAATATATATGATTTATATAGCTGTATATTTAGACATACTGTAGGTCTGAGCATAAATGATGGAGCATCACAGATGAATATAGCTGCCAGTAATCCAGTATGTTTGTGCGGGGGGGAGGGGGAGAGCACTGTATGCTGGATTATTAGTTCAAATAAATATTTTCAACAGGTCATCATAATGTTTTGATCCCCACACCCCCAAATAAAAATCACAGTATGCCACCCAACTCATAAAGTATGTACATGACTAGTGTAGAATTAAAAAGCTACAGTAGTGAGGCGCATGCGCGACGGCAACAGAGATGGCAGCATAGGAATCTAGCTCCGTGCCGCGCGACACATAAAACAATTTAAAAACACCCAAATAATAAATATCTTTACAATAATCAGTGTCAGCAGCCTGTCTGAACATCCCAGGATGGCACCGAAGAAACCGGGGGCGCAGAAAAAAACGAAAACGGTTGATGTAAGGAATTACTTTGGCGGCGCTAGCACAAGCGGGAGCAGGGAGGAAATGGCGCCAACTTCAAACCCCGGCACAGATAATGAAACGGAAGGTGAGGACGACTCCCCCAGCGACCAAGCACTATTACCAGTCAGAAGGTGCGATTTTGAGAGGTTATATAATGACCTTAAATCGCTCCTGCAAGCGGACATAAAAGAAATTAAACGGGATGTTGGGCACCAGAACTGATGACTTGGAACGGAAGGTGGACCAGACCATAAAGGCAGTACAAAGGACTGACAAAAAATCGGGGGACTTACAGAAACAAATCGACGAGTTGCGGGAGAGACAGGAAGATGCTGAGAACCGGGATAGAAGGAACAATCTACGGATCCGGGAAGTCTCAGAGGGGATAGAGGATTGCAATGACTATGTCACCCGCTGGATTGAGACCCTTCTCCCCGACCTAAACAAGGAGGCCCGGGCAATGGACAGATGCCACAGAGCCCTCCGGGCTTGTACAGTACATAACGAGCAGCCCAGAGACATTATAATTAGGTTACACTACTTCACCACGAAGGAAGCTATCCTACGACTGACGAGGCCCCTGCCATCTGTGGACTTTTAGGGGAACAGGATGCTGATCTTCCAAGATCTATCCCCAGCCACGCTTCTCAGGCGCCGCGGCCTGTTCCCCATTACAAGGGCCCTCAGGGAGCAGAATGTGCGGTACAGGTGGACCTTTCCGTTCGGGTTGCAGGTAACCAGGAACGGGAGGGCACTCCACATAAAAGACCCCGCAGACGGCCCGGAATTCTTAAGCAAACTGGGCCTCAAAGGTGCCCCGGCACCCCCAACGGAGGAGGCAGAAGTGCTGGAGCCGGAGTGGAGTGGAGGGCCTGGATCCCCTCGGACAAAAGGGAAGCGCTGAAATATGGCACCGGTCCTCCCACACTAGCGCACAGTTGCGCAGTTTTAAAGTTATCATGCTGTTACAAACTATCTAGCCCCACTGCTTGTTATCTACCTGCCCACTGGACACACTAACCGGAGGGGTGGGTAAACCGGCCATTCATCAGCCTAATGTCACCCAGTTATGCCTCTGACCCGGACGGGTCATACAGACGCGCCCTCACCAAATGGCACGGCCAGGGGGGAAGCAAGAAGATCACATCCGCCCTGGAATGGGGGGTGACCGACCCAGGGTAAACGGATGGGCAGCTCAATCCCTGCAAAAAGTAAACGGACTTACCTCCATTCAGCAAAAGATGGCGCTGAGGCCGGAGCATGGTGAGTTCCAGCGTGAGACGCAGACGGCAGCGGCTCTCCTAAGGCGGGAAGAAGCAGCGCGCCACACCTCCTCCTCATGGCGGAGCACTCCTCAAAATGGCGTCCGGTCACAGGAAACAGGAAACCAGCTGACAGCCGAGGGCGGATGCACAGCGACGGGCGCCATCTTGGAGGTGGCAAAGGAATCAGATGACGTCATCAGACAGAGACGCACCGCACCGGAAGGCGCGAAAGATCTGCAGAATACCGCGGAAGTCTCCCACTCGGAACAGGAGGGAAGATACGATATATGGGACTTGAAGGCCTTGGGAAAGGGGGTACATTAAGCGGAGAGCCGACAAGATTGTAGAAGAAGGGAGCTTCAGATATAGTAATAACAGGAGGTAGCCGAGAGGGGCTCAGGGAAGTAGGTTTTAGACTAGATATGGGAGCAAGGAAGGCTAAAATAATAGGAAGGAGAAAAAAGAGGGCGTACGTAAGTAGGCGAGGGGGAAAGGCAGAGTGAGGGAATATAAGAGTGAGAATTAAAAATAAAGGTATCAGAGACAGAGAAGAGAGCAAGAGATGGGGGGCGGAGAGGTCGCAGGGGAGGAGAATGAGGATGTGCAGGCTAGGGAAAGTTGGAAGCAGGTGGGGGGAAGTAAGCAGATAGGAGAGAGGTAGCATGGGTAGAGCGAAGCAGGGTTAAGTATAGTAAGCTGGGAATCTGAAGAACATGGTTGGTGACTCGGAGAGAGAGGCAAGGGGCTACAGGATAGAGAATTGATTCTTAAAAGTTGGATTGGCAAACACAGTCACATTAGGCCAAGTTGTGCAGTTAACAAGTTAGGGGATATATCCCCATTTACCATTTAGGGTGTATGAGATGCGCGGACACGGGGTGGGAACCGGCTGGTCTACCCCGAAGTCGGCATAAGCCTCAAGCAGGGGGTGATGGGGGGGGGTCTCCCAGAACCACCTAAAGACCTTCGGAGAGAGGGAGGGGGGCAGGGCCCGGGACTCGCCAGGTCCTCAATCCGAAAGGCAGTGATGCGGGAAGTAGGTCAGGGAAGGCCTGGTTCCGGTATCAGTTACATGTGTATAACCGTTTATATGTTTGAGTGTTTTGATTTGTATGTATCCTCTCCTAATGTTTTTTCCCTTTGTACCACTCTCCCTTTTCGCGTACCCTACCCACCCATCAAGAGGCAGATGAGGAGACGCTCCGCAAAGAGAGTTGCTGAAACTGAAATCCATGCACCTCCCAGAGGGCCCCGAAGGGCGCAAGAAGTCAACGACAGAATCAGGTCATCAATAAAACACTATGAGTAATGAGGTCAGATGCATATCTCACAATGTGAAGGGGTTCAACGGCCCAGCAAAACGCAAGCTGGCCTTGCGGGACTACAAACGTCTCAGGGCCGATATACTGTTTCTCCAGAAAACGCATTTCTCTAGAGATAGTTACCCAAAATTCTGGGACAAAGATTTCAGAGTAGTACACATGGCATCCGCACAAGTTAAAAAAAGAGGGGTTGCAATAGCTATACATAACAGGTTAGATTTTCTAGTTGAGAAGAAGGTTGTAGATAGAGAGGGCAGATTCTTAATCTTAGTGGGGTCACTACAAGGAAACCCGCTTACGTTAGCATCGGTCTATGCACCTTGCGAAGCCTCGGCGGATTTCTTCTCCCTCTTCTTTAGAAAGCTCCACAGGGAGGCTAAGGGAAAGATGATAATAGCAGGTGACCTAAACAGGACCCTAAATCCCAAATTAGACAGATGCACGTCTACGGATGCCCCCCCTAAAATGGACATTCGGCAAATCACACAGGGGTTAAAAGATTGCCAATTAGTAGACATATGGCGGGAACAACACCCCAGCAGTAGAGACTACACCTTTTTCTCTCACCCCCACAACCGATACAGCCGGCTGGACTACTTCCTTGTATCCAATAGATTGGTTCCGGTGGTCTCCCACTCAGGGATCCACGATATTTCGTGGTCCGACCACGCACCCATTGAGCTGCGGTGCTCACTAGATCTGCGGGCCAGACCTGGAGCAAATTGGAGGCTTAATGAATTATTGCTCAAAATCCCAGACATACAGAGAGAGATAGGAGACAGAATCACAGACTTCTTTGCTGAGAACGTAGGGAGTGTCTCGTCCAACACTACCCTGTGGGAGGCCCATAAGGCAACGCTCAGAGGATCCCTCATGTGCCTGGCTGCTAGGCGCAGGAGGGATCAAGAGAAGCAAATCAAGGTCCTACAGGACAAGCTGGCGTCCCTATCAAAGGCGCATAAACTATATAGAAACGCGGACACGCTGCGAGCATTAGCAGATATCAAACAGCAATTGAACATCAAACTAGCCTCCCAGGCAGAAAAGGAGATGAGCTGGTCCAGGCGTAGGTACTTTGAAAAGGCGAACAAACCAGACACCCTATTGGCAAACAAACTGAGAAACAAAATCCCTAATTACCATATACAAACTATACGCACACAAGGGGGAGACCTCACTTCCAATCCTGAGCGGATCGTGGCGGAATTCAAAAACTACTACGAGACACTGTACGATGGAGGTAAGGTCATACACAATCAAAAGACGAGGGATAATCTAGGGGAATTCTTAAAAGAAGCCAAATTGCCGACACTGAGCAGGGTGGAGAAAGAAGCGTTAGTCGGACTTCTCTTTAGAAGAGTTAACGGAAGTTGTAAAGTCACTTAAACCGGCCAAGGCTCCCGGGCCAGATGGCTTCTCCAACTTATACTATAAAAAATATTTGAAAAAATTAGCCCCACACCTATTGAAGCTCTTTAACTCTATACTACATGGGGCCTCATTCCCAGCCCAGATGCTGCAGGCGTCAATCTCCCTGATCCATAAACCTGGCAAGGACCCGGCAGACTGCAAGAGCTACCGGCCCATCTCATTGATTAACACGGATATCAAAATTTTCTCCAAATTACTAGCCAATAGAGTGGGTACCGTCCTGCCCAGGTTAGTTCATCCGGATCAGGTCGGGTTTATCGGAGGAAGGCAAGCGGCAGACAATACCAGACGGATAATAGATCTGATAGATTTGGCACAGAAACAAAACATCCAGTCAATGGTATTAAGTCTGGACGCTGAAAAATCCAGTGCAAATGGGTTGGTGCAACGCACAGCAAAAAAAGGGGGTGATGGCAGGTCTGGCAAAAATATTTATTTATTGGGTGGACATAAAAACAGAAGGCTGCAACCTTCTACGCGTTTCGTGCAGACAAATTGCACTTTATCAAGAAGTGTATCAACATGGTATACATCAGGTATATATAGGGGCACAGTCTGCCGATTTTGGCGCCAAAAACTCTCTAATTACAAACCTCAAGCCCCTTACACTGCTTAAACAATTAGTGTATATCTGTTTAGGGCATGTGGGGATGGCTAATTACCTGTTGGCACTCGCAGGAGAGCCGCCTCCAAACACCCAGCTCGGTGACACGCACCGCACTGCAATGGAGGGCCAAATCTCGCGAGATGCGCCTCATGCTAGCCACGTTCGCTCCGCGCATGCGCAGAGCAAAGTATGTCATGAAGCAGTCAGGAATCACAAGGGCAATGCCCACAGAGTACTATGTGCTCGCGCATGCGTCCCCATGCCCGTTGGTGACTGGAAAAATATATAAACCCCACCACATAATGAGGATGTTGATGGAGATGCCTGTAAACATATTGACACTCACATCAATTATCCAAAGTGCAGTGGGGGGGAAAAACAAGAGGAGGGGTAGGGAGGGGGGGGGGGAAAGGGTAAAAGGGGGGGGAAAGAAAAAGGATAAGAAGAAAAAGACATAGAAGGGTAAGAGGAAAAAGAACAAAAGAGACGTAGAAAAGAAGAAAAAGGGAGAGAAGGAAAGGAAAGGGAAAGATAAATAATGGGAGAAAATAAAAGAAGAGAAAATAGAGTTGAGGGGGAGGAGGAGAAGGGAAAGAAGGAGGGGGGGAGGAGGGAGGGGTAAAGGAGAAGAAGGAAAAGAAAGAAAGGAAGGAAAGAAAAAGGGGGAAGGGGGGGGGGGGAAGGAGAAGGGGAAAGGAAAGGAAAAGAGCTGGGGGGATGAAAAGAAAGAAGAGAGAAAAACAAGAAGAAGAAAGAGAAAAAAAGAGAAAAAAAGGGAAAAAGAGAAAATTAATTGGAAAAGAGAGGGAAGTAGGGATGGGAAAACTAAATATTCTAAAGTGTATGCATTGTTCATGTTGGGGGCCAAATTGGGCAGACTGCACATCGCCTATACAAAACATACATTGATTGTGACCTTTAAAAACAAAAGATATGCATATATACTCAAACATAGTATAACATTATTGTGAAATTCTAACTTATACCTATATTAAAAACATATAAGCAGCCTTCCAGAAGAACAAAGGATGACTAATAAATGGAAAATACATATATTCTGTTTTTTAAGATTTTTCTTAAACTGTGTAAGGAGAAAAGTTGCATACATTAACACTTATTCAGTTTATCCAATAATTGGGAGTGTGGTTAGACTTAAGTTGCTGATAATTGCCCCCATAATAATTTCAGTCCAAAACATTCTTTGAACATTATAGATTACTTGGTCAAATACAAAGACACAAAATTGTTACGGTTAATGCACCTAATGTTACACATCGATGACCTTGGAGCGATGAGACTTTGCACACTACATAACTATCTAGAGAAATCTGACCATAGATTATTTCAGAAAATGATTAATGCTCCATTCAATGTTAATTCCATCTGGATAACGGGTTTTTAGCATGAAAATCCAGAATGATTCCCTACAATCTAAGCGTTGTGTCAAATCGCCGCCCCTCATTTTGGGTAAAATTCTCTCAATTCCCATAAATGAAAAGCTTTCGGGGCCGCCCTTGGCGCATTCTATGAAGTGCTTGGAGACCGGGTGCGCCAAGTCTCCTCTCTTAATGAGTCTAAAATGCTCTTGCATTCTAGTCTTGAGGGACCTTGTTGTCCTTCCGACATATCTCTTCCCACAGCCACAACTTATTACATAGACCACAAAAGATGTGTTGCAATCAATAAAGTTGTTAATGTTGAAGCGTCTATGTGGGCTGTGGGAAGAGACAAATCTGGAGGGTTTCATGTACCGACACATATTGCAATTATTGCACCTGAAGGAGCCCTTTGTATTGAATGTGTTTGTATTGGTCCTAATATCTGGGATGACACTCGGAGATAGGTAATTGGCAATGGTCTTAGCCTTCCTGTAGACTATTTTGGGTCCCATTTTGGTATACTCCCCCAGGATGGGATCCATACGTAGTAGACCCCAATGTTTGTTGATTATTTTATTTACTTGGCCGCTGGCCTTACTGTATTGGGAAATGAACAAGGGGGATGTATTTCCCAATTTTTTATTTCTAGCTTTACCACTTTTTTGACTAACATCCCTCGTCCTTGACTCCCTAGTGGGAAGTAGTGTATCTCTGTCTATTTCCATTACTTCTCCCACTATGGATTCCAAGGCCTCCCTGTCGTAACCCCTTTCTAGAAACCGATTGGTGAGAGCCTCAGACTGAGTCAGGAAACCATCTAGTGTAGAACAGTTCCTCCTCAGTCTGAGGTACTGGCTTTTGGGAATGCCAGTAATCACCGATCTGGGGTGACAACTGTCCGCCCTAAGAATTGTATTTCTGGAATTACTTTTTCTAAAGGTGTCTGTTTGAATTTTTTGGTCCATATCTACATAAAGTAGAATGTCCAGGAAGCTGATGTGGTGTGCATTGAAGTTGGTGGTAAATTGAATATTAAGATCATTATTGTTAACATATTCAAAAAATGCTTCTAATGTGTCAGTGCTCCCGTGCCAAATTATAATCAAATCATCGATGAAACGTTTGAAAAAAACAATATTGTGTCTAAATCTATTAGTGGCATTGTATATGAAAACGTGCTCCCACCACCCCATAAACAGATTAGCATAAGAGGGGGCAAAACTTGTCCCCATTGCTGTTCCCCGTTGTTGTAAATAAAATTGGTGCTCAAAAAGAAAATAATTGTGTGTGAGAAGAAAAAGAATAGATTCCGTGATAAATGTGGTCATTAACATGGAGCTTCCTGGACATTCAATGAAGTGGCGAACAGCTGCTAACCCCAGATCGTGCTCAATGATTGTGTACAGGGAGACCACATCCATAGTTACCCACAGGTAATCAGATTTCCATGGGATATCCTGTAATTGTACCAACAAATCACCAGAGTCAAGCTGAAAAAGCCTTCGATAGAATAGATTGGCCCTATCTGAGGAAGACGCTTGGAGCATTCGGCTTTGAGGGACGCCTCTTGGAGGCCATTATGGCACTCTACGAGGGGCCAGCGGCAAGGGTAAGGCATCAGGGTTTCTCCTCCGAGCAATTCCTAATTAAGAGCGGCACGCGCCAGGGATGCCCGTTGTCCCCCTTGTTGTTCGCCCTATGCGTGGAACCCTTGGCGGCACATATCAGAAACAACCCGGATATTACGGGACTAACTGTAAAAGGGCAATCACACAAAGTGGCGCTCTACGCAGATGATGTGATCCTGACATTGTCACAACCTCTCACCTCCCTGCCCAACGTCTTCTCAATTCTGGGGACCTTTAGACAAATTTCAGGGTTCAAAATTAATCAGGCCAAATCGGAAGCCCTCAATATAAATTTACCCAAACAAGTAGAAAAATTAATCGCTCTAAATTTCAATTTTAAGTGGCAACCCTCTATGATCAAATATTTAGGGGTATACATCACAAAAGAATATAAGGCTTTGTACAAAGCTAACTATCCCAGGTTGTTTCGGACTCTTCGTGAGGATATCGGGAAATGGGCGGAGTGCAGTATCTCGTGGATAGGCCGCATACACAGTGTTAAGATGAATCTCCTGCCACGGGTGCTGTACCTTTTCCAGGCCCTCCCGATCCCCCTGGTAAGAGAAGATATCCTCTCGCTACAGTCCCTGATAACAAAATTTATCTGGAATAGGAAAAACCCGAGAATTAATAGAGCAATCTTGAGGAGGCCGACCTTGAGAGGAGGGTTGGGGGTGCCATGTCTGTTCGCCTACTACAAAGCAGCGCAACTGAGCCAGATTGTGCAGTGGCACACAGACCCGAATCTTCGCCGGTGGGTAGCATTAGAAAAAGAATGTTGCTCACCAATAGATATTAAGAATCTAATTTGGCTGCCCTGTAAGAGTCGGGCCGTAATGCAGACACCTCTGCAGACCATGGCTAGCTCCTTGAATATGGGATGCAGTTAAGCTCAAATGCCATCTCACGTCCCTACACTCTCTAATGACCCCTATCTGGGGGAACCCAAACTTTGCTCCAGGGATGGATAGTACGATCTTTTCAAAATGGATCCAAGCAGGATATCTCCGTCTGAAAGATCTGGAGGGCAGACTACACATAAAAACATTTGATCATATTAGAGAAGAGAAAAATTTGCCTAACACGGAATTTTTTAGATACCTCCAGATTAGGGCCTTCTACAATGAAGCCCCTATTCGGCCTCGGAGAACAAATTTTGAGCAGCTCTGTTCAAGAGATACGGACACAAGGGGACTAACGTCTAGAATGTACAGGGAAGTAGTGTGCCCAGAGACGGATGATCAACCCAGACTTTCATACATGAGAAAGTGGGAGGCAGACCTAGGTGGGACTTTAGAGGACGAAGACTGGGACAGGATCCTGCAGGTGGCGGCCAAAAGCTCCATCTGTACCACATTAAAGGAGAATGCATATAAGGTCCTGATGAGGTGGTATTATACGCCCGCTAAATTATCTAAATTTGTCAAAGGCTACTCCCCGCTCTGCCCCAAACAGTGCGGGGAGAGAGCGGACCTGTTTCATATGCTGTGGTCTTGCGCAAAGATAACCCCCATTTGGGAGGAAATTAAGGATTGGCTCCAAAGACTATTGGATGTGGAGATCCCCTTAGACCCGTGGCTATTCCTATTAGGCAGACGAGTCGAGGGGCTTTCAAACGCCACACATAAATTAATAGCACATCTGGCCACTGCCACCAGATGCGAGATCGCAGCAGTATGGAAACAAACAGAGATTCCAATTCTCCCGAAGATTAGAAACAGAATTTGGTTTGTGTGCCGGATGGAACAGTTGACGAGTCTGGTCAACGACACCGGCTCAAATTTTCTAAAAGTCTGGGAGCCTTGGTTGGCACAGACAGACATCCCGGGAATAGATATCACCACAATTCTGCAATGATTACCGGTAAATGCATTCTCCGGTAATGAACGGGATCCTTGACAGCTTAGTGACCGTAGGCCCAGAGCAGGTGTGAGACTCAGGCCATGGGAGATATATGGAGGTGAAGGCGACCGGTGGGGTCTCAGGGGGAGCAAAAGAAGCATAGTACGTGGAAGCCCACCTGACAGCGGCAGTTTGGATCGTTCACGGAGCATCCCCCCCCTCCTCCTCTCCCTTCCCCAGCCCTCCCTTCCCCCCCCTCCCTGCCCCAGTATCCATTGGGCATGTCTTCCCCCCCTGTTCGTCTTGTGAGTCTAGTTCGTCAAAATTTTGGAAGGTTTGTATAAAACAAAAATGAAAGCTTTTATTATGGTGATATATTTGGAGATAATGGAGAGTGTTACCATGTAAGATGTATTTCACCCAATAAAACCAAAGTTATAAAAAAAAAAAAAAAAGCTACAGTAGTGATTGATTCTCAGAATATCAAAAAAATTTATGCAAGCCCATGTCGAGAAACAAAAAAAAAGTTTTTTTCCCCAGACAAATTGAATGAGAAGTCATACACGCATGCGCATAAATGTGATGACACACAAAAGCGTTTCAACAAGGTTCCAATGAGACATACACGCATGCGCATAAAATAAAAACAGTATGAAAAGAAGAGCAAGCCTACTGTAGCAAAAGTATTGATTAATAAACAATACATACAGTATAGAAATGTGATGACACGCATACAGTATGCGTTTCAACAAGGTTCCACACTGTGTACTGTATTGTAGGTTGAATTGCTTTTAGACTTTTACGACAACAGCTCGCGATCGCCCACTTGAGTTTCTAGACGATATTGCAGACAACGCTAAAATGCAATTTTCTGTGCATGATAGAAAACCGATCGAAAAAAGAGGTAATTGCCAAACGGTTGGAAAACAGAGCGCATCGGGCCGTGGTATTCAGAGTGGTTCGGCGTACGCCGCTTTAGAATAAAGGCTGGCGCAGCTGTAAGTCGCAATCAGAAATTTTACCTCCGCACAGACCCTATGATTGTCCTATTGACCCGGTCCCTGGCGTTATACTTCCTAAATCTAAGTCTTATCCTCTATCTTTACTTGAAACCGAAGCCATGACTACCTATATTTTATACGTAGCTCTTCCTCCCCCGCTGGTGCCGGCTTCTTCTTTGTTAAAAAAAGGATGGATCCCTCAGGCCATGCATTGATTACTGAGGACTCAATCGTATTACGGTCAAGAATCGTTATCCCCTTCCTCTCATCACAGAATTTTTCGATAGACTTCAAGGGGCCAAGATCTTCTCCAAGCTGGATCTTTGAGGAGCATACAACCTTATACGCATCCAGGAGGGCGATGAATGGAAGACCAATTTCAACACCAGGAGTGGCCACTACGAATATCTCGTGATGCCCTTCGGCCTCTGCAATGCTCCAGCTGTCTTCCAGGACTTAATGAATGAAGTATTCCGAGAGGTTCTCAACTCTTTTGTCATTATCTACTTAGACAATATACTAATTTTTTCCAAAAATCTTCAAGACCATGTCCAGCATACCAGGCTCGTTCTCTCTCGTCTTCGTATCAATCACCTCTATGCTAAGTTAGAAAAATGCCTCTTCCATCAATCTTCTACCGCCTTCTTAGGCTATATCATTTCCGACAAAGGATTTTCTATGGACCCTGAGAAACTGAAGGCCGTTCTGGACTGGCCTCAGCCTAATTCTCTTAAAGCGATCCAATGCTTCCTGGGTTTCTCTAATTACTATAAGAAATGCATCCGTGATCCCATCACTGCTCTTACCAAGAATGGTGTCCAGAGAGATCAGGGAGCGCAAAGTCATGTAAATAAAAGAACATATACAAATAGTGCAATATGTCTTGAGCCTTGGTTTTGTAATGAATTTTCAATATCCCAATGAAATTTATACTCACAGATTTCTCTGTGTTATGGTGTACATAAAGGTTTCTTTATACTTCAATCTTTATGGGGTTGTTTCATATGGGGAACCACTTATGATAAAAGGTCCTTACAGCATATATCGGATGGAAAAAAGAAGAACAAACATAGTGCAAAATTGCAAGACACTTTTTATCTGCAGAAAATTGTAAAATCGCACTCACATGGTTTCTGAATTATATGCGCAGATAGATCAAAAATGATCAAACAGCAGCCGCGGAGGTTGCAGAGCGGTCTCTCTGCTCGATGTTCACGGTACACTGTGACGTCTGCGTCTTTTGGCTCCCGCACTTCCGGGTTCGATCCCTGGATGTAGACCCTGGAGCCTGCTCGAGGTGAACAGATGATTCTGTATGGAGCCTCCCCTTCGGTCACTGCTTGGCACTGGATACAGATTTCAGGATACTCTCTACGCGTTTCTCCTCCTTGGAGGTTTCATCAGGAGTGTTGAACAATGGACAGCTGAGTGATTAAATACCTCACATACTTTGACTATTGGTGGAATTATAAACCAATCACAATGGGCTAATTAGCAAAGTAGCGCATATTATAAACACCATATTGAGTGCCTAAATACAATTTAAACCTACAAACAAAAAATGTTTGTAGTCCAAAAATAAATTGATTACAAACTAAATATACAAAAATGTTTTAATAAAAAGCTAAAAATACATATAAAATAATATTTAAAATATAAAATTGTCAGAGATGCTGGTAGGGGTCTGTGAAATTAGAAAACAGAGATTAGAGACTGAACAATACCATCAGTACAGCGAACTCATATTAAAGAAACACACTCATATCCAGGTCAACGTTTAGACCTGTAGGTGACATGGTTTTTAATTCATAGATCCAAAAGGATTCTCTCTTGATTAAAGCTATATCTCTGTCCCCATCTCTTAAATGTGACATGACCTGTTCTATACCCATGTATCCAAGTCCAATGGGATTTGCATTATGAACAGTCAAAAAGTGTTTCGATACATTATGTGAGATTAGTTTCCTTTTTATATTCCCAATATGCTCTAAAATTCGGATCCTAAGAGGTCGGATAGTTTTACCTACGTATTGTAAGCCACAGGGGCATAAAAGGAGGTAAACTATATATTTTGATCTACAGTTAATATGTTTTTGATAGTGTAGTTTTTGCCTGTCATATTTGATGTGAATATATCACATGAAATACCCTGCTGGCAAGCTAGACAGTTTTTACAATCAAAAAAACCTTTTGGAGGCTCTAACCATCCTTGTATTTTTACCTCATTAGTTTTCCTTAGGGTACTTGGAGCTAATTTATTTTTAATATTGAGGGCCTTGCAATAGAGAACTTGTGCTTTATCTGGGAGGAAGTTACCTAAAATTCGATCGTTTTTCAATATATGCCAATGTTTGTTCAAAATGTTTTTAATACCCCCCGCTGCTTTATTAAATTGTGTCAGAAAAGGTATATCAAAACTAGTATTATTTTTCTTTATACTAGGGGCCAGGATAGAGTCTCTCGTAGTAGAAATAGTTTTATCTAGGGTTTATCTTACCAAGAAGGGAGCTGACCCATCTGTATGGTCCACGGAAGCAGTTTCTTCCTTTGAAACCCTGAAACGAGCTTTTGTCTCTGCTCCCATTCTCCGCCATCTGGATACTAGTCTCCCTTTTACTTTAGAAATGGATGCTTCGGATTGTGGGAGGTTCTTCCCTCAGGATAAGTTACACCCATGTGGATTCTTCTCGAAAAAATTCTCTCCTGCTGAAAAGGACTATGATGTTGGCAATAGAGAACTTCTAGCTATCAAGATGGCCTTACAGGAATGGAGGCACCTCCTGGAAGGTTCCCGTGAGCCTATTTCTATACTGACCGACCATAAAAATCTTCTTTATATCGAAAGTGCACGTCGTCTGGGGTCTCGTCAAGGTCGCTGGGCACTTTTTTGTTCAAGATTTAATTATACCCTATCTTACAAAAAACGTGAAAGCCGATGCCTTGTCCAGACAATTTTCCCCGGAAGAGAAGTCCGAAGAAGTTCCAGAGACCATCTTACCCTCAAAATATATAATCTCTGCTAACTCTTTAAATATTCTTTATTCAATAAAATAGTGGATGCTCAGTCTCAGATTCCGAGAGGTCTGGAGGTACCAGAAGGAAATCTTTATGCCGCTCCCAAGTTTCGGCAAAAACTTCTGGAATGGGGTCATTCCTCTCTTTCAGCTTGCCATCCTGGCTTCAAGAGAACTCTGGACCTCATCAAGCGTACCTTTTGGTGGCCTAACATGGCGAAGGAAATTCGAGAATACACTAGCGCTTGTCCTGTATGCGCACAGAACAAGACCCTTCGCCAAAAAACCCTCTGGTTTTCTCATGCCTTTACCCGTGCCAGAGCACCCCTGGTCTTATCTCTATGGACTTTATTGTGGAGTTAAATGCTTCCAGAGGTATGGATACCATTTTAGTTATAGTAGACCGTTTCTCTAAATAGGCTCACTTTGTTCCCCTCAAGGGTCTTCCCTCCTCTCCCACCCTGGCTGATATTTTTACTAAGGAAGTTTTTCATATCCATGGGATTCCTACGTCCATAGTCTCCGACCGAGGCTCGCAATTTATATCAAAGTTCTGGCGTGCTCTCTCTAAAAGACTCGGCATCTCGTTATCCTTCTCGTCTGGTTACCATCCCCAAACTAATGGGCAGACCAAGAGACTTAATCAGACTCTCGAACAATATCTACGTTGTTTCATCTCAGACTCCCAGGACAACTGGGTGGAGTTACTACCTTGGGCAGAATTCGCAATCAACTCACGCCGAAATGAATCGACTCACGAATCACCATTCTTCGTGAATTATGGATTTCACCCCAGCCGCCTACCTATCTCCAACATTCCATCAGGAGTACCGGCAGCTGACAGACGGGTAACGATGTTACAGAAGTCCTGGACCAAAATTCAGTCTGCACTCCTTACAGCGACTCAAAGGTTCAAGTTCCAGGCGGATCATCGAGGTCAAGAGGCTCCCAATTACAAGCCAGGGGACAGAGTCTGGCTTTCCATGAAAAATATTCGGTTGGACTCCGACCCCAAAATTGCCACTTTAATTCTTGGGACCCTTCCTGATTTAAGAACAAGTTAATTCGAGATCCAGGGGAGCGTCGCCGAATGCCCAAAAAAGAAGAAATGTGGATAGTGTAATACAGTTTAAACCGTGATTAATAAACAAAATAAGGCTTCCAATTTCCTACTCACAAATTAAGTAGAAAAAGGAGCGTGTGTGCCAGTCTTTGACTATGAACGTCCCAGTCTGGATGGTGGGGTATATGCGGTCAGCAATCTCAGACAAAAGAGAAAAAAACCATAGTGCAGATCAAATAACAAATTTATCAGTGAAGAGCTCACAAATGGAGGCTTACATGGGTCCAGAAAGTAAAAGCCGTGAACAACTGGGCACCTCAGTGTGTCGCGACTTTCACCACCTCGGTACACACTGCTGCAACTCATGCGTGCGTCTGGTCTCGTGGCGTCACTTCCGGATTGTGTCGTCATGGCTACCCGGAACGGAGGACACCAACAGGGATCCCTCTGCTTCTCTCTTTCCTCCAAGATGGCTAACGAGCCAAACTCAACGCGTTTCGACATGATGATGTCTTCCTCAGGAGAAGCTAATTCATGCTAATAGCTGAATATATATACCCTATACTAAACTCTGATTGGTACAATAGTAACATCTCATACACAGCTTTAATTAATCTAATACACGTAAATGTATAATCTGTGTGTATAATAAGAGACTATATATACAATATGAACATTATAAAATTAATCTTCACAATGACAGAATAAAAATGTAAAAATATATAATATATATAATGGCTAAATAAAAATAGTGTATTTAAATAATTGTACAGATGACCTTACAAATGAACATATTAGCAAGTGAACCAATGTATCTAAATATTGTTTGCACGTACCAATATATAACGTTAAATTACACAATATAAAATAAAAATATATGTATTTTAAAACGACATTAATGGTTATGTTGCCCCCAAAACAACATAACCACACATAATAACTACCTAAATCAGTAATCTTAAAAAGGCCATTGTTGGTAACAAGTTAACCCTGTAGCATTCCGCCTGCAATTACCCTCTGCCATGAAGATTCCGAACACTTTTCATGTATCCCTGCTCAAGCCATCTGTCAAGGGCAATCGCTCCCTGTCAACTTGGAGGTATTTAAACCTCAAGAGGGACCACACGCAGATTCATTGCGCCTGAGGAAGCAGAGAATTATACGAAACGCGTTGCTCATCTGCATGGACATTTGATACCTGACGGCCACCGTAGCTCTCTGGTTGAGCTTCATTCCAGCATTCAATACCGGACGCGGTAGCAGGGACCCATCTGCGCTGCAGTGGTGCTTGATTCTCCTGTTACCACCAGGAATAAGCTCTTATGTGAGTTCTTGAATATTTTTGAGCAATAAATATATCTGCTTTTTCTAAAAAAACAAAACGTATTCTCTGTGCACATTGCCTGGTTCTGTGGGACTTCCCTCGTGACTGGGAGAACTTAGGCTGCGGCCAGGGTGGAGTGAACCATGCGCGCATGCTCACGCTCGGCGCGATCTGACTGATAACTCTGAATGCCCTCGTCCAGGGTGAGGGTGCTGGCGTGCACGTGCTGTGCTGTGCGCTTGCTGCTTGGCGAGACAACCAAATTTCATTTGGCTGCTAGCTGATGCGTCATGTGAGCGAGTCGCACAATGTGGGCGAATCAGCTCTGTGATGTCATGGCTGCGCCCCCCCGACACGCCCCCCCTCCAGCGCACGCAACTAGCTGGCCAGAAATCGCCCGGCATGACGTCACGGTGCTCGAGCGGCAGCGCGCCCACTCCCAGCCTGGTCGCAGCATAACAGCCTTCATACAATGAAGCTACCAGCTGCAGACTCATCTGAGGACTCAGCTGTTAGAGGAACACGGTAAAGATACCATTTAGGATATCCATGCATACACATGGCCGTGTAAGTAGTACCAATATAACTATTATTTATACTATCACCATCATATTGTAACGGATCAGGGGACTCGCTCTTCCCAGCTTGTCCCCGTCACCTTAGTCCCTCCAGCTAACCCTTCCCTTTCCTTGCCTTCGCGGCCCCTGCTCTGCTCCCTTGCGGAGCGCTCGGCGCATTCCCGTCACGGCCCGCACACTCGTGCTGTTCTCCCGCTGTGCGCGCGCGTTCCCTGCTCTCCCATCAGGGGACTCGCGCCCCTCGGCGTACCTCTGTCCCCTCACCTACTTCCTCCGCTCCTTGCCCCTCTTACCCTTCAGCCGAGCACCTCCTCCGCGATGCTTCCCCCACGCTCTGGCACTCGCGTTTTGCGCGCACGTGACCGCATTACAGAGGACGCGCGCACCCGCTCTATTTATCAATCCTCCCCTGATACTGGTTCCGCCCCTCGGAGCTTAAAGGCCATTACCCTAGACTACCTCCCTGTCTCCTCCCCTACTCTCACACACCAATCCCTGCAAGCTCCCAGACAAACCCCTGCTCCACCCCTTCCTGCTATTTGTCCTCCCACCTTTATAACCCCAGTCTGTCCTCTACTTCCTCGCTCTGCATAGCTTTCCTGTAGCTCCTGTGTGTGCAGTGTCTATGCCCAGCTCCCTTGTCTATTTCAGCTCTGGTTCCTGTCCCTGCCCTTGTTTGGATTCCCTTGGTTTGAACTTGAACTCTGCTTTGGACTTTGACTACGCTGCCTTCTCCTGCCCTTGAACCTTGGCTTTCGGACATCACTACCCTGCTCTCTCCTATCCCTGGACTCTGGCTCTTGGACAACTACCTTCCGACCTCTGGCGCCCCGGACTCAGCAATTATAACGTTAACCCTTACTCACCAGGCCCGGCAATGCAATTACCACACTTCGGGCACGCCCTCACTGCTGTGGGTGCGTGTTATAACCTTACCCACCTCAGTACTGGGGACTGGCCAGGTCTGCGGGCATACAGGCGTTACACATATGTATCATACCACTGTTGCTTTCATAGCATACTGTATGTGTGTTCATCTCACTATCTGTTATAGTTTCCTGATTCTTATCTAGCCGATTAATCATTGGTTATATATTCTATTCTGCGCTCCCCTTATCTCTTCTCTCCTTTTGGGTTGAGCATCATTCTCTAATGCTTTTGTTGATGACGTTGTGTGTATAAATATTAAGGTCCAATCCATCAAAAGTATAACGTTAACCCTTACTCACCAGGCCCGGCAACGCAATTACCACACTCCGGGCACGCCCTCGCTGCTGTGGGTGCTTGTTGTACCCTTACCCACCTCAGTACTGGGGACTGGCCAGGTCTGCAGGCATACAGGCGTTACATTAATAATAATAATAATAAAAATAATAATAGCATGTTCTTGTATAGCGCTGCTAATTGTACGCAGCGCTTTACAGAGACATTTTGCAGGCACAGGTCCCTGCCCCGTAGAGCTTACAATCTATGTTTTTGGTGCCTGAGGCACAGGGAGATAAAGTGACTTGCCCAAGGTCACAAGGAGCCATTATGCAGAGCCAACAAATGCAGACCCCCCTGAGGTGGGCCAAAGTGTTACTATGGAACACTGGCAATTCCTAAGCAATCAACTCACTGATGTCACTGAGAAACTTTCTACCCTATCTCTCCGGGAATCTCCTGTGACACCACCTACTCTGGCCTCAATACCTCTAAGCAATCCGGGACCACGTATTCCCCCCCCAACAGGTATGACGGGGACCCCCTCGCCAGTGCGAGGTCCAATTCGAAATGTCCCCGTCCCACTGGTTGTTCCAAGGTGGCCTACGTATATGCCCTACTCACTGGCGACACCCTCGCTTGGGCTTCTCCCCTCTGGAAACACAGACCAGACCTAACTCAAGATTATCTCAAATTCCGGCATGAATTCCAACAAGTTCTTGATACACCGGCACATAGGGAGACTGCTGCTTTATCTTTATTCCACCTTTCTCAGGCTCGTAGGTCAGCTGCAAGATACGCGATGGAGTTCCGTACCATCGCTGCAGAGACACAGTTTAACGATGAAGCTCTTGCTGCAGCATACTGGCATGGTTTGTCCGAATCTCTCAAGGATGACCCTGCAGCTCAATCCCGGCCTTCATCTCTCGAGGAACTCATCGCTCTCAGTATCCGGATGGATCAGCGCACTCAAGAACGTCGCCACGAGCGTCACCGTTCTCATTCTCTCTCATCCTTGCCTGTTTCTCTTAGGTATCCTCCACTGCCCTTTCCTGCGTTGGACGCTCCCGAACCGATGCAAATTGGTAACCAACAGCTTCGGGCCGCTGAGAAAGCACGACGTCAGGAGAAGGGTCTTTGCTATTACTGCGGCTCCCTAGAACTCCAACTTCGTCAATGCCGCTTGAAACTGGGAAACGGGATTACCCAGAAAAGGTAGAGGGGCTTCTACTGGGTACTATTTCTCCTTGACCCTCTCTCCCTAAGGAACTACCGAAGAAGATATTCCTCCCCATAACCCTTGTGGGTTCTGATCTCCAAATAGAGGTTGAAGCCTTCATCGACTCCGGGTCTGGTGGCAACTTCCTTGATCACGCCTTCGCTTGCTTGCAACCAGATTCCGCTAGTCAAAAAGAAGTCACCCATCGGCCTCGAGGCCATTGACGGTCGACCGCTTCAACCAGCATTCATCATTTGGGAGTCCATTCCCCTTACCTTGACCACCGTGGACGGTCATACCGAGGTAATAGTCTTTGATGTTTTCCATTCCCCCACTGTCCAGGTTATACTGGGATTGCCGTGGCTGCAGCTTCACAACCCGCGTATTGATTGGACCAATGTTTTGCCGATCCAATGGGCTGACTCTCCAGAAAAGATGGTTTCTCCTTCTGTTGCCGTACTAGCGGCCCTCGACACCACCTCATCTTCTCATTCTGCTTTGCCGAAGGTATACCATGAATACTTAGATGTCTTCAATAAAACTCAGGCCGAAGTACTACCTCCTCATCGCCTTTACGACTGTCCCATTGATTTAATTCCTGGAACCATTTTCCCCAAATCTAAATCTTATCCTTTATCTGTGCCCAAGACGAAAGCGATGACAGCCTATATCCAGGAGAATCTTAAGAAAGGGTTCATCCGGAATTCTACCTCCCCCGCCGGGGCAGGCTTCTTCTTCGTGAAGAAGAAGGATGGCTCTCTAAGACCCTGTATCGACTTTCGTCAAGAACCGGTACCCCCTGCCGCTGATTTCAGAACTTTTCGACCGTTTACAAGGAGCCTCCATTTTCTCCAAGCTCGATTTAAGAGGAAAGAAAAAGAAATATAGTGCGCAACTAATAAACCATTTAACTAAGACCCACTTGAAGTGATATTGATTCCCTATTGAAGTAGCGTGAGCTATGAAACGCGTAGGATTAGTTGTTTTTACTGTCCGATTTTAGTCCTTATTATCATTGCTATCCTGCATGGTGGCTTATTGAATCACTGATACTGCGACTTTTAGTATTCTCCACCTTGGTTTGGCACACTGGGACTCTGTTACGCATTGGACTTATTCCACGTACAACATGTACGGAAAGGACCCTGACGCACGTTGCTGTGACGTCATTTGGATGCGACACGGAACTCCGGCGAGACCACGCTTGCCGACACTACTGGGAGGAATCTTCCCCCGAAAGAGACAGTTCCACAGGATCGATTGGATTCCTGCTGTATCCTATACCGAGGGTGTGAAGATGACTTCATGAATCCCTGTTGCTGTGGTATCCAGTGTTGCCTGACATCTGTTGCTGAGTGGTAACCTGCTGTGCTATTAGCACTCAATGCGTTTGTTCTTTTAATATAATGTACGCCTAATACTTACCTTTTTCACGCTACAATATAATTTGATATACTTCACTATGTGGTTTGCGCTGTTTTTTTGTTCCCTGTTCGATTTAAGAGGAGCCTACAATCTCATTCGTATTAGAGAGAGGGACGAATGGAAAACCGTGTTTAACACGCGTTTGGGACATTACGAGTACTTAGTGATGCCGTTCGGCCTTTGCAATGCCCCTGCGGTATTCCAAAAGTTCATGAATTATATCTTCTGGGACGTGTTGGGTATGTTCGTCATCGCATATTTGGACGACATCCTCATTTTTTCCAAAAGCCTGGAGGAGCACATTCACCATACCAAATTGGTTCTCTCTCGGCTTCGTGCTAATCGCCTCTATGCGAAAATGGAGAAATGTTTGTTCCATCAATCTTCCACAGCCTTCTTGGGCTATATAATTTCTGACAACGGCTTTACCATGGACCCGAGAAGTTGAAGTCTGTACTTGATTGGCCGTTACCGAACTCTCTCAAGGCCGTGCAGCGCTTCCTTGGCTTTGCCAATTACTATCAGAAATTCATCCGTAACTTCTCTACTATTGCTCTTCCAATCACTGCTCTCACCAAGAAAGGTGCTGATCTGACTGTTTGGTCCCCTGAAGCCATCGAAGCCTTTGACTTTCTCAAAAGAGCCTTTGTGTTCGCCCTATCCTTCGGCATCCGGATACTTCCCTTCCTTTCACTCTCGAAGTAGACGATTCGGTTGTGGGAGCCGGCGCAGTGCTTTCTCAGAGATCCTCCCCACAGGAAAAACTCTATCCGTGTGGATGCTTTTCCAGAAATTTTCTTTGGCCGAGAGAAATTATGATGTCGGGAACCGTGAGCTGCTGGCCATCAAGTTGGCTTTCCAAGAATGGAGACATCTCCTCGAAGGTACGAAACAGCCAGTAGCCATCCTCACCGATCACAAAAACTTATTGTACATCGAGGGGGCTTTTCGTTTGGGATCCCGTCAAGCTCGTTGGGCTTTGTTCTTTTCTAGGTTCAATAATACTATTTCTTACATTCCGGACACCAAGAATATCAAGGCCGACGCTCTATCTCGTCAGTTCTCCACCGAGAACGAATCTAACGAATCCTCAGAGTCAATTCTTCCTGCTAAGTGTATTATTGCCGCCAACAATTTTGATATCTTGGATGAAATCAATAAAGCCCAGGTTCATATTCCTAGGAGATTTAAGGTGCCAGAGGGACGGTTATACGCTGCTCCACGTTTCCGCCACAAAATTCTTCTATGGGGACATTCGTCTAGAGCTGCTGGTCATCCAGGCTACAAGAGAACTGTAGATCTCATCAAACGGACCTTTTGGTGGCCTAAAATGAATAAGGACATTTTCGAGTTCAACAGGGCTTGTCCAGTCTGCGCCCAGAGCAAATCCGCCCATCATAAACCTTCTGGTCTTCTCATGCCTCTTCCTATTCCGTAACAACCTTGGAAACATATCTCCATGGACTTTATTGTGGAGCTTCCCAATTCAAAAGGGATGAATACGATCCTTGTGGTAGATAGGTTTTCTAAGCATACACACTTTATACCCCTCAAGGGTCTTCCTAATTCAGCTACTTTAGCCGACGTTTTTCCCAAGGAAATTTTCAGATTACACGGTGTACCTATTTCCATTGTTTCTGACAGAGGTACTCAATTCATCTCTAAGTTTTGGCGAGCTTTTTCTCAAAGACTTGGCATTTCCCTTCTATTTTCCTCGGGTTATCACCCACAAACCAACGTGCAGACGGAGAAAATGAATCAGATGGTGGAACAGTATCTTAGATGCTTCGTGTCTGAATCGCAGGACAATTGGGTGGACCCTGTTACCCTGTGCTGAGTTTGCTATTAACTCATTAAAGAACGAATCCACGCAAGAGTCGCCTTTTTTCATTAATTATGGATTCCACCCCAGCAGTCTTCCCCTCTCCTCCCTCCCCTCTGGTGTTCCCGCAGCAGACTCTCACATATCCAGTCTTCAAAATTCCTGGAAAAGGATCATAAAAATTTTGCAAAATTCCGTTCTAAGACAAAAGATGCAAGCGGATCGGCGACACCAAGTGGGCCCAGAGTTCAAACCCGGAGACAGAGTTTGGCTATCTTCCAGGAATATCAAACTCAAGACCCCTTCCCAGAAACTGGCCCCAAGATTCTTAGGTCCTTTCAAGATTCTCGAAATGATCAACCCGGTCGCATACCGACTCGCACTTCCTTCCACCATGAAGATGCCTTCGGTATTCCATGTATCTTTACTGAAACCTGTGATCCAGAATCTTCATTTTCCGGACCGTCCTCGGAGGCCTAATCCTGTCGTTATACAAGGTCAGCAAAGAGTTTGAAATTCAATCCTTACTCGATTCTCGTTGGTCCAGGGGCAGACTTCAGTTCATCGACACTGGAAGGGATAAGCTCCGGAGGAGCGCTCCTGGATACCTTCTCACCACGTCCATGCCCCAACTCTCCTCAGGCAGTTCCGTCAGAAGTTCCCTCATAAACCTTGGGAGGATCGTCCTGAATCCGATCCTCAAGGGGGGGATACTGTAACGGATCGGGGGACTTGCTCTTTCCAGCGTGTCCCCGTCACCTTGGCCCTCCAGCTAACCCTTTCCTTGCCTTCACGGCCCCTGCTCTGCTCCCTTGCGGCGTGCTCGGCGTGTTCCCGTTCACAGTTTGCGCAGTCAAGCAGTTCTCCCGCTGTGCGCACGCGTTCCCGGTCCCTGCTCTCCTGTCAGGGGACTCGCGCCCCTTGGCGTACCTCTGTCCCCTCACCTACTTCCTCCGCTCCTTCCCCCTCTCTTACCCTTCAGCCGAGCACCTCCTCTGCAATGCTTCCCCCACGCTCTGGCACTCGCGTATTGCGCGCACGTGACCGTGTTACAGAGGGCGCGCGCACCCGCTCTATTTATCAATCCTCCCCTGATACTGGTTCCGCCCCTCGGAGCTTAAAGGCCATTACCCTAGACTACCTCCCTGTCTCCTTCCATACTCTCACACACCAATCCCTGCAAGCTCCTAGACAAACCCCTGCTCCACCCCTTCCTGCTATTTGTCCTCCCACCTTTATAACCCCAGTCTGTCCTCTACTTCCTCGCTCTGCATAGCTTTCCTGTAGCTCCTGTGTGTGCAGTGTCTATGCCCAGCTCCCTTGTCTATTTCAGCTCTGGTTCCTGTCCCTGCCCTTGTTTGGATTCCCTTGGTTTGAACTTGAACTCTGCTTTGGACTTTGACTACGCTGCCTTCTCCTGCCCTTGAACCTTGGCTTTCGGACATCACTACCCTGCTCTCTCCTATCCCTGGACTCTGGCTCTTGGACAACTACCTTCCGACCTCTGGCGCCACGGACTCAGCAAGTATAACGTTAATCCTTACTCACCAGGCCCGGCAACGCAATTACCACACTTCGGGCACGCCCTCACTGCTGTGGGTGCGTGTTATACCCTTATCCACCTCAGTACTGGGGACTGGCCAGGTCTGCGGGCATACAGGCGTTACACATATGTATCATATCACTGTTGCTTTCATAGCATACTGTATGTGTGTTCATCTCACTATCTGTTATAGTTTCCTGATTCTTATCTAGCCGATTAATCATTGGTTATATATTCTATTCTGCGCTCCCCTTATCTCTTCTCTCCTTTTGGGTTGAGCATCATTCTCTAATGCTTTTGTTGATGACGTTGTGTGTATAAATATTAAGGTCCAATCCATCAAAAGTTTGTAATTGTACTGTACCATAAGTGAGTTTTAAGTTCCATAGTTCTGCAGCAGATGGAGCTGCATGACAATAATGACAATGGGGAAGCAGGAATGGACATGGGCAGTTCTTAAGTTGTTATGAGTTTCATGAGCAAAAACGTTATGCGTTCTGCTGAACATGCCGTAGCCAGACCACCAAGAGAACAGAGGAAGGAAATAATACATCACCAGCTTCCCTTAGGAGAAATATCAGTCGTAAATCATGAACTGTAATGTAGCCAGGGTATAAGGAATTCTTATGCCCATATTAAAACGTTAGAAACCATGTTATACATGCACTGCACTAGTAAGTGTTGCCTGTAAAAACCATAAGCCATGTACTATAGCTTTCCAAAGAGAGAAGCAAACTACAAATAAATAAAGATGTTGTATAAGACTCTTTTACAGCTAATCCAAAGCAGGTTTTACGCACCAAAAATCTCACGGTCACGATAAAGTTCGATTAGATCCTTTTTTAGATGGATGACATCACCTTATCCGCCATATGGGAAAGGTCCACTCATAGAGCTTGAAATCAAAATCAAAGAAAAAGAGAATCCAAAGTGTAAAAAGATTAAAACTCACACATTACACTAACAAAAATAAGTGAATAAATCACCTTGGGAAGCATAAAGGTCGCCCGAGCCCCCTTCAGGTAGAGCTGCGGCGTTGGCGTTCCTCTGGCGATCCACACAGCAATTTCACTGCGAACTCCCACAGCTCCTCAATTGCAACTCAGGTCTCCTTATGTTGTTGGCAGGGATCCTCGGTGCTCACCAGTATACAGTACCTCTGGCCACCCTCGCCCTACGCGTTACGCGTTTCACTGTTATTATACAGCTTCCTCAGGGTCTATTTATTATTCCATTGCCATTCAATAACAAGTGCAGAAGAGAGTACTTGTATGCGAGATCCTCTTGGCAGCTCACACATTGGATTTCTTTTACACAAGGAACCACTGTTTATTTAGTTTTTATCACTATTAATATTAGTCTTATCACATTGTTTTCACCACACTGGTAGAAATTCACTAAGAAAGGTTTAGCGCTTATTATATGCACATTAGTTAGGTTTTTTGTTTTTAGGGTCTAGTCAGACTCCAGATCTTTAAAAGGCATGCTGATGACCTCATCAGTTGCACAGCTGAGTGCTTGGAAAATCAGTGCTAATTGACATGCATGCAGTTCTAAATACAAATGCAGGACTGGAATGTAACTATAAGGCCTCGTCCATAATGCAAGGTACGGAGCAAGGTACTGTACGGAGCGAGCTACATAGCTCGTGCTACAAACCAACGTGTGTATTCCAAAGTGCATGGCCATAGTGGGCGCGAGCTTGCACGTGCACGTGAGATACAAGGATACCCAAAGCAGAGGAGACAAACCTGTTTGCTATTGCAGCGAGACAGCCTGGACATGTGAGCGGGGAACAGCCAATGAAAATGTAGTAAGCTATTCTGCATGGATACTGTTCAAATAACTTTTTGTCAGTTGAGTTGGGCTTCATGTGAGAATATGGACAACTCAACTACTAAAAATTAGATTTCTCAGGTTTACAAACGTGAACCTTTCATTCATACCATGACAGAAATAGCAATGATAATTTATGGAGAGAAATTTCTGATGTACACTAAAAAAAAAAAAAAAAATTAACAACACTTATTTCAGTGCATCATATTTTATACATTTTTCATGCATGACAGTGTGTATATATATATGTTTGCAGAATTCTTCTGTAAATTGCATAGCATTATGCATTTTATTATTTGCTAAAGGCGTGTTCTCATGCATGACACTTCCTTGACATGCCCCCCCCCCACATCATGACTGCGCCCACCCCCTCGCTCGCTATCCAAAAACCTACAGTCCACACATCGCCGGAGAGGAAAGCTTGCGTGAGGCAAGTAGCACTGTAGCGCTCACCTTCGCTTTTACTATGGACAAAGCCTTAAGTAAATAGGAGCTTGCTACACACATCGATTGCAGAGATATAGAAACTGCTACAACAATATACAGTATCAAGGCAAAGATACATGTACAGTACACAGTAATATACCTAAAACCAATAATACATAACAAAATAAAAAAAATATTTAAAGCTCTCGCAAATCCTAGGTAATGTTGTTCTGGGTGAATCACCGTGTAAAGAGAAAAAAACTGTTAAACATACAAAATGCATACATACAGCCTCTATCTAACATACAGTATACTGTATGTATCAGGATTCTGAATGATAGACAGAATTCTAACATGACATTCCTATTTCAAGATGTTAAAGGTCAGAATCATGGGTAATGATTTATATGAATTGTGAGTGGGTACAGAATAATCCCACCAAAATCTACTACAGAATAATGAGAGACAAGATAACAGTCCAATGAAAATAAAGAATGACAAATGTCACATTTGGGACTTGAAATGTGATGTTTTAATATACAGACACATCATATAGCCTGTTTGAAATGAATGAGTCTGTTAAAAAAACAATTCAGGTCAATACCAATGTACTAGTATATCTGATGTTATGTATACAGAGACACATGATATAGCCTGTTTAAAATGAATTCACCTGATAAAAAAAACCAGTTCAGGTCGATATCAATGTTCAATCCCTCTGTGCCCCACGTTTTTATATATATATATATATATATATATATATATATATATATATATATATATATATCTTTTTATTAGGGTGTTTAGATACATTTCAAAACATTTCAAGACATTTCACTGTAGCATATTGTATTTACATGTACATAGATCATAATGTTACATAGTTCAATACCTATTTGCAATACCCATTTTTCTTTTTTTTCTCGCACTTATAACTGGTCTTGATCTAATATCTCAACCATTTAACACAAACCATTGTTTCATAGCTTGCTTGTGACTCCCGTCCTTTCTTTTGATTATCGTATTTGTATTTGACTTAGACTAGGCTCTTTGTTTTTAATCTGTTCTGTCGTGTTATGTTGTGTTTTGTTGCAGGACGTTCCCCTTATTTTCTGTTTCCTTTATTAGGATTTCTATCCGTTTCAGTTTACATTCTTATCTCGGGTGACATCTGAATTTATTTTGTTCTAGCTGGGGAAAGGAGTTTATAATCATCTTCCATTTGAGGTCAAATTTGTCAAACTGATTATCTCCTACTTGTTCGGTAGATATTCTGTCTATCGTGATCAGTTTGACCAAGAGGGATTTTATAAATTCTATGTTAGGTGCTTGCGAATCCACCAGGAGAATCAACTCTGTTGGGACAATAGCTCTCCTGTTTTGGTTGATCTTAATTATCCAAGGTTCAGTGTTGGCAAATATCATGGGGAGGGGGTCTTACCCAGCTAATTTTCGTAACTTCTTTAATATATTGTAGGACCTGTGTCTAGAACTCGTTAATTTTTACTCACGTCCAGAGACAGTGTTTGAGGTTAGCTTTAGGGAGGTTGCATTTGGGGCATTTCGTTGTGTCTGCTTCTATATATTCGTAATATGCCTGATGATGGGTATATATGCCCTATGCATTATCTTGAATTGCATTTCTCTCCAGTTTTCTGATGTCATTATTTTGCAAGTCCTGACATACCCAATCGTTAGATCTTCCATTAGTCTGAATTTCTTGGAAGTCTTGTTGCCATGCTTCTAGATTTTTTTGTTGTTATTTTTCTCCATGTCTTGGTCTGTAATTAATTTATATATATCAGCTAGCGTGTATCTGGTATCTGTGTCTTGACTGAAGTACGTGTCTATTGCATTGTTTTCTAGTATGTGTTTTTTGTAGTCTTGGAGTTTTTTCCCATACAATAGTTTAGTAGTTGTATGTATTGGAATACCTAGTTTTCCGGTATATTATATGTTGATATTAGCTCCCTATATGACATAAACAATTTCTTCTCCTTATTTATAATGTCTCCTAGGTTTCTTATCCCTTTCTTTTCCCAGCTGCTAAAGTGGCTATGTTCCTTTCCCAGGGTGCCCAACGTTTTAAGTTTAAAAATCCCGAAATATCTCCTTTTGTGAAAAAGTTTTAGTTCTGTTTCCCCCTCATTTATTCATTGGTATATGATCGATTCCCGTATACAACAATTATTTAGCGTCAGTTATGTTTGTTTTTCAAATGTCTTGAGACACTGAGTCTCCAAACCAATTTCAAAGTTGCATATGTGTTCAAGAATCCTTGTTCGCAGCGGTCGAGGAGTGAGACCCACATACTGTAAATTACAAGGACACTGGAGCAGATACACGAGATAATCAGAATGATAATTAATCAGACAGGAGATATAGCATTTCTCTTTGGTGGTTTGTGTGCCTTTCCCAGTGCAATTGCAAAACGTAATATATCAAAAGTGGCGCTCTATAATAAGCTTTAAACACGTGTTAATCCGATATTAACATATAAACCATAAATTGAATAAATATAAGTGATACAAACAAATCCTTGAATGCTGCTTTGACCCAGTGCAGGACTGCTCTCTCAATCCCAGGTGAATATGACGACGTGGTGATCAAAGGGAAGCGCAAACATGTGGAGATATAAAAAATAAAACTGATGGTGCAGTATTGTGACAAATAAGTGTATATTCTTCTTTAAGTCTGCTGTTATTTATACTCACAAGTGTGAGGATGATACTGTGTACGTAAAGGTATCTTTGGGTATATGTCTGCAGTGATGATAAGCTGGCTGGAACCTCGGTGTGGGAATGTATTCCTTAAATGGTTAAACACAGAAAAGCCAACATAGCGCGATCTATTTAAAAACTGTATTCAAGTGGCTAAAAATATAACAATACACTCACATGATGTATGCTATTTAAAAGCATTTAGATACGCAATGGATCTCGCCTCCGGTGTCTTTGTGCAGTTTTTCCTTCCCTCTTCTCGGCGTGCGTCTCACTCGTGCGTTCCAGCAGGGCGGATGTGACGTCAGTGAGACTTCGGGAGTTCCGGTTTGGCGGGCTGGCTGTGAATCAACTTCACTCTACGCGTTTCTTCCCTTAGGATTTCTTTCTCCACCCAATTGCAGATAGGGGCAATTACAGGGTGTATGGTGCATATACCTGCGGGCAACAGGAGGTCTGAGTCATTCACCGATGGTAGTGGGGACACAGGAACAGGCTTCTGGGGTTCATACCCCACATATCTCTTTAGCAGTTCAGCGTCTCCATCTGCAGTAGGCTCCTGCAACTGAAGATGATTTCCCATGGTAGATCTATTACCTCTCCCCCCAGTAAGGTCACGCACCAGGCCGGGGGTATATTGCAAACAGGAACGGTTTATTACTACACTCTGCAGTAACAAGGCAGGATCTGCCCAATACAGTCTATCAGGATTAACTGGAGGATGGTCCCTGGCTGATGTATGGTCCACACTCACTCTCCCCCGGAGGGAAGAGCACATGTGAAGGCCCCAATCTAAGGCTCCCAGTTGTATGACCTGCCTTCCTGAAGTGGGGAGGAACACTAACTTTAGGGTGGTCCAGCCCTTAAATACAGCCAGGAGGCGAGCACCCCATTGTCCCAGCGACAACAGGATGAACTACCCCCTGCCGTCACTTAAGTGCAGCAGCAAAGAGGAGGCGGAAAACCCCATAGCAACTACTGGCAAGGCCTGCTTATACCAGGACTTACTGCCATGAGGGAAGCAAACTAGTAGCCACAGATGGCATGGCTACATATATTTTTTAATTATATCTACAGGATTCAGAATCTCAGATCTCTCTTTTACAGCTAAATATCACTGTGTGGAAATCCATACATTGACCTCCTTTTCATTTCATTGCAAATGAAACTAAAGATCTCTTTCAAAGATCTCTCCCCAAATCAATCTTTCGGTGACATCGCCTTCCCCTTGCTGGAGAAGATTTTAGTCCCATTCATTTCAATAGGTGTCTGTGACAATTTTATTGTCCTATAACTAATCTTCATTCTTTAAGTTCAGAAAATAAAAATACTACTTGTGAGCACATTCACATGTCTCAGACAGGTCTGCAACCCTGCTTATCCCTATTATCTCCTAACATACAGTGCTTCCGCTGCAGCTAGGGCTTATGGGTAATGACATGCACATGAGCAATCAAGTGTGTCCCCTGATGCTTCTTGTCCACTTTAACATGGACCCTTATAAGCTTAGGCCTGCCGTATTACACAGCTTTCCAGCCCAGCCTGGGTTAAGGAAGTGCATAACCAGTGAACCTACTCACAGACAGCTTTGACCCGTTTGGTTCTCATCAGTGTGAGGTTGGTTCTTCGTTAAGTAGAAACCCAAATGCCTGGAATTACTGTACATATGATCCTCTGGAAAAAGAAATCCTCTTGCATATGGTAATAATAATGCATGCACCACACAAGGGGTCTATTTTGAAACAAAACTGGGGAAAAAACTGGCAATTTGGTTTTGCGCCTTTTTGCCTCAATGTATTAGACCAGCAATCCCTCCTTGCCCCCCTTTCTTATATAGGTGGGAACGCAAGAGGGCAAAAGCGCAACCCAGGGGGGAGCAAGGGTGCATCTGCACCCCCCAAGAATTGGTATTGCGCTTAGAGAGGCCCTGCATACTTCCCCACAGCAATGAACTGATTGCCGGGGGAGAACCCGGGGCCTCTGTAACAATGCAGCCCTCCTCATCAGCGTCATGATGATGTGACGTCACATGGCGACACATTGCTATGACAACGCGCCGTCATGATGACGCAGTGACATCATGACGATGCTGTATCGATGGGGAGGGCAGGTGAACACTGCACCCCCCAATCAGAGATTCTAATTGTGCCCCTGGGTGAGAAGAAGGGGATCCCGGAGCCGAACTGCATAATTTTAGCATTAAAAGGGGACCCCTTTCCCGAGATACTTACTTGTTAAGGGGCCACTGGTTACTTCCTGATGCGGCTTACTGTTAGCCAACATAGAGCGGGATATTTAAATGCCATTTTGTTTCCCTAGGAGGAGATGCTACAGCCGGCCTCTTCCCTGGTATTATAATGGGATGTATGATGTTCTATATCTATGTTATCCGATTGCTTTTCTTTGCACCAGTTAACACCCCCCATGAAACGTCACTAATACGTTTCTTATATTTGATGCAATCAAGATCAAAAAGTGGAGCATTGTACCAAAATAGACTTTTGTTTGCAAAGATACACAGGCCCCCAAGAATATGCAATTGACTGCTGGTTATATTTTATAATACTATATTTTAAATGTTTTACTTCTTTTTATTTCACATATTTTTTTATTCACATTTTTCATTCCATATATATTTTTTGCTTATTTATTTTATATATAATTAAAAAATTGTATATATTTTTTTATAATCTCACTTTTATTTCTTCTCAAAGGTCTTACTGCCCCACCATTTACCTTACAATAGAAGTGGTTTTCTAATTCATTTTATTTGTAATATTATTTTAAATATTAATTTATATTCATTTTTAATGCCTATACACTTGTTATTTATGTTGATTCCCATATGATGTCTCAGATAAGTATGCATGGTCAGTATTCCAGTATCTATCACCATTTACTATTTGGTGCTATTGTTACTATGTGTGTAACTGTATATATGCAAATCAATTGATCCTAGAACATGCAGTATCTCTTCATTGTCTTATATTATTTTGCTTCTTCTATATTTATTTATAAAATGTTTTACCATGAAGTAATACATTGAGAGTTATCTCTCGTTTTCAAGTATGTCCTGGGCATCGAGTTAAGACAAATAACACATGGTTACAAATACAGTTACATAAATGAACAGGGTATACATTATATACAAGACATTGCATCCAGTTAAAGAAAATATATATTATGGGCGTATGTAACAGTTACAGACCTGATTAAAATGTGAGACAGCCTTAGTATTGAAAGAACTTATACTGGTGGTGGATGTTATTTGCACACCTGTATATATGGTTCTTCTAGAGAGTTTGGCCACCTGTAACAAACAAGTATCAGATCTTAACCTCATAGCTATTGTGGCTTACTATTGGTTAACGTTTAACACATGACGGCAGTAGTGGGTATTTAAATCCAGCCTCCAGCTGGTCTCCGTATCAGTTCTTCTCTCTGTGGAAGCAAGCTGTTACCTTGAGAAATGCGTAGGAGTAAGAACTTAGCCAGCATCCATAGCTAGAGCCAGCGTGATGGCGTTGCAGTCGGTGTCACTGAGCCCTGTGGTAACAGATGCCCGTGCTTTTCCTACAACAATTAAAGTGATTGCTGGGGGAGAGCGCAGGGCCTCTGTCTCTCTTACCTTCTCCTTTGCATTGTCTTCCTGTAGAGTTTCTCATCATGGCAGGTAGAGTCTCTCTTCCTGCAGTGTCTCTCATCATATCAAATGGCGTTGCGTTGCCATGAGAACGGGTTGTCACGTAACGTCGTGACATGATGAGTCGTCACATTGTTATGACAACGGGATGCCCTGTGGCATCACATTGCCATGACGTCCTGTTCTCATGGCAATACAACGCCATTTGATGTTGCAGCGCCATGATGAGGGACACTGCAGGAAGACATCGCGAAGGAGAAGGTAAGAGGCCCTGCTCCAGTTCCCTGCACCGAGCACAACAAAATGACCAGAAGGCCCTGTCCGTAGCAATCGTGCTACCGCAATGACGTCACCTGCTCTGAACACAGGACTGCAACTCTGCACCAGGATCTACGGGATGTCGAGAAAGAGGTGCTAGCTAAACATTGGAGGACCGAAGTGAAATCCCAGCATGGTAGGATTGCCTAATTGCTTACTATGCTTACCACCTAAGCACACTTGTAAATGCAATACTATTTTTATCATTTAAAATAGTTTTTATACTGCAGCCATTGACTTAATGCAATTAGTACAGAATTATACTGTAGATTTTGTAATATTAGGGGTTGTGTCTTTTGGGCCTAAGTTTCAGAAGATACTATAACTATCTTTCAACAAGCATTGAATATTGTACATTGAATTACATGGGTTTCATTTTATTACAACCCAAATACAAATGGACTTCAAGGCTTTAAATGTTCCAGATTTAGAACATGTAGAACAGTTTAGCAGTAGGATCATAACTATAAGACGAGAAGTGAAAAACTAGGAGTTTGAAAACCAACAACGATGAGGAAAGAAGGCTATTATTTGTATGTATATATGTAGGTATATATATATGTTTATTTATATAGTGCCCACAGCTGTACTTAGCACTTTACAAGAGAGACAAAACAGTGCAGGGAATTATAGTACAATAAGTGCAACAAATAAGACCAGCTAATAGGAAAGAAATGCCTGCCCCAGAAAGCTTACAATCCAAGGCTTGTTCTATATTACGGGCGCCCGCACCTACGCTAACGCGCGTGCACGTGACGCACACTTTTTGTGTGTACAGTCCGTGCTGCCGGGAGCGACAGGTTTGCAGTGTGTGTATATGTGTGTATATGTGTGTATATATGTGTGTGTGTGTGTGTGTGTGTGTGTGTGTGTGTGTGTGTGTGTGTGTGTGTGTGTGTGTGTGTGTGTGTGTGTGTGTGTGTGTGTGTGTGTGTGTGTGTGTGTACATATACATGTAGATTGTGTGTTATTCATTTATTATATATTTTTAAAATAAAAAAAAGACACGTTGAGAATAAATTATTTATTAACATTGTACACACACACACACACATTACAGCGGCGGTAGCGGCGTGAATACTTCGTTTTCTGAGTATTCCCCGCTATCGCCCGGCTCCACGCTCACTACCGTGCGCGCGCGGCCCTAGCATACAATGGCTGGCTAACCACAGCCAACTATAACTGCCACGCGCGCGCGCCCCCACTATATTACGGGCCTAAGTGGTATGATGGGAAACTTACAGAGACAGCAGATGAAGCAATAAATGCAGTAGATGGCAGTCATTGGTAGGAGTGAATGGGTGTGTGACAGGAGCTATCAGTCTAGGCTATTGGAGTGCTTCATTTAAGAGGCAAGTTTTAAGGTATCTTAGAGGTAGGGAGAGAAGGTGGTTGGCGTATACTGAGTGTACTTTATAAACCAATGCCATGCTTCAGGTCCCCGAAGGTAGAATGAAGTAGAGGACCTCAAGCTAGGCCAAGAGAGACTACCGAGTGAGACACTTGCCCCTCTGTTCAATATAGTGAAAAGCATGATAACTCTTAGTTAATGATACATCAACTTCCCTTCACTTAAATCAAAGTTAATGCATCCTTAACTGTGTCTTAGCTTGCTTTTCACTGCATTGCATTATACTCACTCATTGAACATCGCATGCTCCAGCATATACTTTTCAGAAGCAAAAAAAGGTTTTCCAATAACAAACTGGAAACCATAGTTTGTTAACTGTTTTTCTGCCAGAGGGTACTACAATACACTACAAAGCAATGCACTATGATGGTTATGCAGTCAACACCCTATTATGGCCTGTATTTGCATGCAGTGCATTCTTTTAGCTGTAGATGTAAAACCCACTATACTGTACAGCTGTTTTATCTGCAACTCTACATTCCTTGTAGTATGTTTTTACAATAAAAAAATTGAACCCAACATATTCCTGTTCAATGAACTTCCGGCCCCTCTGACATTAAACAGTTGGTTTATTAATGTTTACTTAAAAACGTTTGATGGAATTTATTGTTTTGTGCAACAACAAAAAAACGTTGGACTATTATGCAGAAATTTACATGCTTTCCATAATTTGCGATTAAAGTGTCCTGAACTCTGCTGAGTGTGGCCAAGAGTTTCCAGATGCACTGGAATTTTTTATTCCTGTCTCTGATGCCACAAGTCTTTGGAGCAGAGGCACATCTGCTCAGATTCTGTCCATCCACCATTTAACCAATTCCACCCACCAATATATATATATATATATATATATATATACTAGCTGAGAGACCCGGCGTTGCCCGTGAGTTAAATTTCCTGCTCCCTCCTCTCCCCCCTATTTGTGTGCTCCCCCTCTCCCACCCCCCAGAGGGAAGGAGGGACAGTGGACAGGAGGGGGGGACGACAGTGGACAGGAGGGAGGGGGGACAGGAGGGAGGGGGGGGCAGTGGACAGGAGGGGGGGGGCAGTGGACAGGAGGGGGGGACAGAAGACAGGAGGGGGGGACAGTGGGAGGTGAGGTGAGTGAGCGCTGGGGAGGGAGGTGAGGCCTTTTTTTATAAGGGGGCTGGTAGCCATGAGTGTTTATTATAGACAGAGGGTGGCCCTCACCCCACACAAAGCATGTCCGCCCACTCTGTGTGACATTGACACACCGACTGGCTATGTCTGGATTCTGACTGACCCCGCAGCGTGGGTAAATCCTGAGGAGGGAGCAACCGTCACGCGCCAAGGGCGGGAGGGGGCAAGGGGGCAGGGGGTCAGCGCCCGGACAGTGACGGGTCTTTGGGCGGGAAAACACGCACCTGACAGGAGCTGGGCGGGAACAGTCCGCCTCAGTATTGGCAACGCCGCCATCTTGTGTGACCTTACGCGAGTGCCCAGCAGAGGGGGTGAGCGCGTGGACAGTGGCGGGTCTTTGGGCGGGAAAACACGCACCTGACAGGAGCCGGGCGGGAACAGACCGCCTCACTATTGCCAACGACGCCATAGCCTGAGGAAAGAGAGAGCGACATCTGGTGGGAGCAGCTGCAGGAGGAAGAGGGTCCTTCCGGAAGCTGCCTGGTCACTGCCTGGTGTGTGTGTGTGTGTGTGTGTGTGTGTGTGTGTGTGTGTGTGTGTGTGTGTGTGTGTGTGTGTGTGTGTGTGTGTGTGTGTGTGTGTGTGTGTGTGTGTGTGTGTGTGTGTGTGTGACTCTGCAGGGCTTTGGGGGTATGCTGTCAGTGCAAGTGTGTGACAGTGAAGTAGGTATGTGTCAGTGATGTCAGTGTAAGTTTTGGCCAATGACAGTCGTGTGGGCGGTGTGTGTCACAGTGGGGCGTACCTCTTGGGCAATGACAGTCGGGGTGGCCATGGACCAATCACATTCACCGCAGCTAGTACCAACCTTTGATTTTATATATTAAGGTTATGGTGGGTGAAAAAAGTGACAAAAACCCTCCACAGTAAAGCATAAAGCAACTGTAAATATTACTGTATGTTCATTTGCATGTCTTAGCTGTCTAAGACATGCAAATGTCTGCAAAGGTCTGCAACCCTGTCTTTCCCCATTGTCACCCAGCATACAGTGCTTCCACTGCAGCAAGGGATTCTGGGAAATGACATGCAAATGAGCATTCAGTGCCACCTTTTGTCTCAAGCTCGTATTACACAAGCCAATCCTCAAGCCAGTGCATGCCGTTTTAAACACAGCTTTTAGACAGAGGCTGGGATGAGATGCAAAGCCATTAGACCTACTCACATACATGTTTCAACCTTGATGGGTATCATCAGTGTGAGGCTGGTCTTAATGGCTAGAGCAGGTTTGAGACTAGACTAGGTAATCACCACTGTCATTAAGGTTATGGTGGGTAAAAAAAGTGACAAAAACCCTCCACAGTAAAGCATAAAGCAACTGTAAATATTACTGTATATTCATTTGCATGTCTTAGACAGGTCTGCAACCCTGTCTTTCCCCATATTTACAGTTGCTTTATGCTTTACTGTGGAGGGTTTTTGTCACTTTTTTTACCCACCATAACCTTAATGACAGTGGTGATTACCTAGTCTAGTCTCAAACCTGCTCTAGCCAATAAGACCAGCCTCACACTGATGATACCCATCAAGGTTGAAACATGTATGTGAGTGGGTTTAATGGCTTTGCATCTCATCCTAGCCTCTGTCTAAAAGCTGTGTTTAAAACGGCATGCACTGGCTTGAGGATTGGCTTGTGTAATACGAGCTTGAGACAAAAGGTGGCACTGAGTGCTCATTTGCATGTCATTTCCCAGAATCCCTTGCTGCAGTGGAAGCGCTGTATGCTGGGTGACAATGGGGAAAGACAGGGTTGCAGACCTGTCTAAGACATGCAAATGAACATACAGTAATATTTACAGTTGCTATATATATATATTCCAGTAATGTGGAATATATATATATATATATTCCACATTACTGGAATCCGAAGGGACTCACTGTTCAGAAGATATTAACTATGAAGATATTATTTTGGCACAAATAATCCGCTGGCCATTTCCTCATTAACACATCAGGGGAACACTCAAGTAATTAGATTACATGTGTTCTATTAGTGTCAGCCTTGCTGAGTGACTTGCCATCATTGATTCATTTGTCATCCTTTTTCACCGTCCTATGGAAGCCCCTTCTTAAGAATTTCTTTTTGAGAAGCAGAATTAGATGGCCCCACAGAGTATTACATTGGGAGACTTTCTACTCCCAGGTTATATGACGCCAAAAAGAGATCAATTTGAAGCTTACAAAGCAATGATCATATTATAAAGTAATCAGATACTTTGGGGCTAAGTCATGAGATTTGGCACTCCAGGGGCCCCATGACGTAGTGGCTACCGTGGGTCACTGAGATTCTTGCTCATTTTCTAGGGGAGATCTCATTTTGCACTCCTGTGGAGCTCTGAGCGCAATGCAGATGGCAGGGGGAACAGAAGAGGACTCTTCTTCTGTACCCATCATCAGTGATACTACAATCTCGTGATTAGGTTGTGCTGAAGGGTCTGTGCCACCCTTATGCAATGGCATACAAAGGTGAAAGGGACAATTCCATTTAGTGGGCCCCCAAAAAACATTTAATAAAACAAAAACTTATCACTGTAACTGACTTCCCTAGAAAAATCAAATCACCTTTAATGTAACTAGTTTATTTATTTGTATCTTGTGAAAAATGAATAATTGTTGCATTTGTCCGGGAACTCAGATTTACTTATTTGGTTGACAAATGATGGACATCTTAATTACTGCGCGAACAAAGAACAGAACAAATCTCAGAGACAGTGAAACCGTCTCGGCTCATGGACTTCTGCGCTTCCTGGCTACAAGAGACCCTGGGGTTACCCTCTGATTTGGCTACCATCAAGGTGAAGAAGGCACACAGATTGGGGCCAGCAAAACAGAGCCAACGGGATAGACCAAGAGTGGTGATTGCAAAACTGCTAGATTTCAGCGGAAGAAAACAGAATGCTGCGACCATACAAGGGGGCAAGAGGTATCGTCTATGAGGGTCTCAGTCTCTAATAAAATTAGAGAATTTGGAAAACTTTGCAGCTCTTTATTCCAGCAGAACAAGAGATTCACACTAGGAATCTGCCTGAATTGGGAAAAAGACAATAGCGAGAGATCCCCCTCAACTATTTGTTTTTTTAGCTTAAAAGTTTATGTATACATACTGTATATACAGAGGAGGATTAGGAAGGAGGTATATATAGTGTATGTAAAAAGCTTAACCGCAAAGAATTAATATGTTAGACACATAGGAGTTTACAAAGATTTTTAAGGTTACTAAAGTTCATTAAGGAAAAAGGAAAAAAGACAGTGGCGCTCCCTCAAATGGATCTTTTTAGAGCCCCTGAGGTGGCATAAATTGAAGGAAGATGCAAGGCTCGGAGTGACAGAAAGTACTTCTGGCCCTGATGATACTGCTGTTCAATCAGAATAGGATCAACCCCTGATCCTTGGTATGTTGGCGAAAAGAGTGGAGATGAGCGCATGTAAAAAGCATAAATAAATGAATAATAGATAAACAATAGGTGGGGGATGATAATACTACAGATACTCACACGGGCATATGTGAGCAGGATCCCTCAGCGTTGTCTTTGATGTTCTTGGTCTGATCACGAAGTGAAGTCATCTACTGAAGTGGTTGCTGTCTTGCGTTGATTGCTTGCTGATAATCTCTAATAACCGTATGTTCTGACTCATATGAGCCGTGGTGAACACACAAGGGACACACACAAAAGGGATCAAAAGGTAAGTGAACACATGAGACTAAAACACACTGGGGTGTCACAGAGGATAAATAAATGGATATGTGAAAAACCTCTCGATGGGAGAAAAAACGCTGCACAACCGAAAACGAAATAGTGAAGGCTGATGTATGGGAATAAAAGAAGCTTTATTTGCACAAGGTGCAAGCGAGTCCTCTTGACGCGTTTCGGCCTGGCAGGCCTTTGTCAAAAGAGTGATCCGCTTGCATCAAAAGACATCTAGTTATACACCAGTAAACCTATAACAGCTGTTCATGTCGCTCAATGCAATGAGCTACAGGTGTCAAACATCATAATCATTAGCAACATCAGTGTCAAGCATAATACTCGTTTGTCAACATAGATGTCAAATGAAAACATTCATAAAAACAAGAACAAAATAAAATGACCAAATCATTATAGCCAATAGAATAAACATATACCCTGTATCTAGATGGTTCAAATCAATATGTTAATGATAGGTCAATTAAAAAAGTGAAGACTATACTCCTTGAGCTTGGATAAAGCAATGAATCATTAAGCTAAATTTAATCTCATACCCAAATATATGGAATGGAAATCTTCCAAAAGGCTGTAATAGGCAATTTTAACAATTTATGGTGTGGCAGTAATTGAAAGACACAATCAATCATAATGTCAGAACCAATATATATCTTAAAGATAAAATAAACTCTAATCAAAATATAATTGAAGCAAAAATTGGAAAATAGGAAAACAAAGAGACAGCGAGGGGAGGTGGGGGGGGCGGGTTGGGGGAGGGGGGGGAGGAAAAGGAAAGAAGGGGGGGTAAGGGGGGGTTGGGGGGGGGGAGAAGGGGGAGGGGAAGGGGGGGGAAGGAAGAAGTGAATAATGCATAAATAAAAGAGCAAGCTAAAAAGAACATCGAAGATACGTATATATAAATCAATCATGAAGAAAATGTTTCAGTTCCCATTCCACATTAAGGCCAAAAGGTTGCAAGCTATTAAGAGAGAAAACCCATGACATCTCTTTCTTATTTAAACGATTAAGTCTATCTCCACCTCTTGGGTGGATGGGAATATGTTCAACACCACAGTAAGAAAATAATTTAAGTCCACCAAGTGGACATAGTGAAAAATGTTTCGAAACTGGATGTGATAAATCACGTTTGTGAATGAGTCTGACATGTTCAGAAATTCTAACATATAACGATCTTATTGTTCTGCCTACATAGCTATGTTTGCAACCACAGGTTATCACGTACACTACATGTGTAGTTTGACAGTTAATGAACGTATTAGTCCGGTACTTGCAATTGGGGAACAATGTGCGAATTCTTTTAGTGGGAGAGGCATATTTGCAATAGTTACAAAAACCACATTTAAAAAACCCTTTTGGTATATTTCTAAGTTTAGAATCTTTCGACTGAAACATACTCTTGGATATAGATGTAGCGAGCGTGTTGGCCTTTCTGAAGGCAAATCTTGGACCAGAATTAGTATATTTCTCAAGATCTGCGTCCATTTTAAGTACATTCCAATGCTTCAAAATTATTTGTCTAATCTGGAATGCTTGTTTACTGTATTTTGTGATAAATAGTGGACTATCCATAGTCACTATTTGTTTGCGTCTATCGCTTTTCTTATGGACTAACAGGTCTTCTCGTTTCATCGAGTCAGCATTCAAGAATGCCATACAGTATCAACATTCTCTTGAGTATAACCTCTAGAAAGGAATTTGGAACCCAATGTTTTAGAGTGTTTTAAAAATGTTTCCTGGTTGGAGCAAAGGCGTTTATACCTCATAAATTGTCCTTTAGGTATACCTTGGATCAATGCTTTAGGGTGACTACTACTAGCATGCAAGTACGAATTCCTGGCATGTGGTTTAGTGAAAATATCAGTTTGTACCCCTGTCGTCGGATCACCATGGATGGTCACATCAAGGTAATTAATTTTTTCAGTATGCGTTTCAAAGGTGAAGTGAAGATTGAAATCATTACAATTAATATCGTGAATAAAAGAGTGAATACTATCAAGATCACTGTCCCATATGAAAATTAAATCATCTATATAGTGTTTATAATAAATGATATTTGAACGAAACCTATTAGTGCTACCATAAATGTGCTGAGATTCCTATAAACCCATGAAAAGATTCGCATATGAGGGTGCAAAAGAAGTCCCCATAGCTGTGCCTTGTGTTTGTAAGAAAAATTGTGAATCAAACAAAAAATAATTGTGAGTCAATAGAAAAAGAACAGCATCACTGATGAAGGTGATCTGTGCAGTGGAAAGTGACGAAAGTTGAAGATAGTGATAGATGGCGCGAAGTCCGTGTTGGTGTTCAATAATAGTGTACAGTGATGTGACGTCCATGGTGACCCAGCGGTATCCTGTCTTCCAAACAATGTCCCCCAAAGAAAGCAATAATGCTGAAGTATCTTCAATAAATGACGGTAGGGTTTTAACAATTGGCTGGAGAAATGTATCCACGTAACATGAAACACCATCTCCCAAAGATCCAATGCTTGCCACAATGGGACGCCCCGGAGGGTTCTCCAGTGACTTATGAATCTTTGGGAGATGGTGAAACACAGGGACGATGGGAAATTCACACGCCAGGGATTGTCTTTCTTTGTTTGTAATAACGTATAGTACGTCACCCAGTTCAAGCAATTTTTCAAGCTCACCAAGAAACCTTTTAGTGGGATCTGCTTTGAGTTTGGCATAAAAGTCAGTGTTACTCAATAATCTGAGAGCTTCATCTCTGTATTTGCTTGAGGATTGAACAATTATTGCACCCCCCTTATCGGCATTTTTAATTGTAATGTCTTTATTTTTCTTTAATTCCTCTAAATCTAGTCTCTCCTGTGCAGTGAGATTGTCATATGTAGAAAATGATTTTGAAAAAGAATAACCTTTAGCTAACGTCTTTAAATCTCTATCAACAAGTCGTTCAAAAGTTGTTAGACATGGCCCTTTTGTATTATAGGGAATAAAAGAAGAACGTTTTTTAAGATAAGAGTCAGTATGACCGAAGAAAGGGGGGTCAACAATTGCATCAGTGCATCCCTCTTCATACAGAGACTGCAAGTCAAAAGTAAATGCAGTGTCTGCAAAGGAAGAAGCACCTCTAATAGAAACAGTACCATTCTCACCATCATCACATAGATTGCCATCTGTAGAAGTTGTACTAACAGTTTTCTTAGTAAATAGTTTTTTTAGGGCCCATTTCCTAGTATATTTTTGAAGATCTATTATGGTTGTAAATAAGTCAAAGTCCTCGTGTGGAGCATAGTTAAGGCCCTTATTTAGCAATAACACCTGTGATGATGTGAGAATGGTATCTGAAATGTTGATAACATTATTTGTAGTGGAATTTAAGAGTATTTCTTCCTCTTGCTGTCTGCTCCATGTGTTCTTTCTGCTCTTTTTACCCCTTCTGCACCTTTTGGGTTTTTTGACTGACCGGTCTCTACACTAGAATGATTCGTTCTTATATGTTCCTCTCTAGGATTGTTCAAATATGTTCTATCGAAATAGCCCCCCTCTTGATCTTTATTGGTATGTCTCTCTTGTGTGAAAAAGGATACAGAGGGTCTGTCTGTATTGTCAGATGAGTCTGTTTCAAAACTCTGTCTGCGTTCTACATAAGGTGATTTTAGAATTGACCTAGTGTTGGACTTCTGAGTATTTATCTCTTCTTCTGAAGACCACTTACGTGGGGTAGAATGTGAAGGATATCTACCCCTGGAGAAATCTCTTGTAGGAACAGGTCTTTCCCAGAAATAGATCTGACCTTTTTCATAGTCCAATCTATCTCTGGAAAATTTCTCTTGTTTCTTAATTATAACATCCTTCTCCATTTTTTCTATATTCTGTAATAATATTTTATCATTGTGTGAAAATGTCTCCATTTCTTTAAATCTATACAATTCTTTTTTCATTTTTTCAATACACCTATATCACATGATAACACTTTCTTTTCAGTAACCTTAGTTGTCACAATAAGTTCCATAAGCTTCCTGGAACATTCATCTAGGATTATTCTCCATTGTGATTGAAAGTCCTTGCTAGGAAATCCAAAAGATGGCATCTTCTTTATTCGCAGACCCCTTGGTATACGTTTAACCTTAATGTAGTTTTCTAAAGTTATTATATCCCAAAATATACGGATATCTTGTGTCAGGAGCCTCTCCAGTTTGACAAAATGATCTATCAGATCTATCAGATCTGTTGAATTTTCACATGTGATGTTGTCTGTAATCTCATCAAAAATATGTGTAGCTCTTTTAGCTCTTTCAGTGTTATTGCCACATTTCTGAACATATGTTGTATATGCATCCATTTCTGCCTCTTGTTCACCATCCATTTTAGAAATATGATTTATTTAATAAGACAATAGAAAAAAGTTTCTTAAAAATGTGGGTAGGTATGTAATAAGTAGTATAACCCACTATCAGCCTTCAAAATCAGAATGAGGATAAATATCCTAATCAAATTAGATCAATTCATATCAAAAATCACATATATCCTCTACTTCCGATATCTTCAAGCTGCCTGTAAACCATGTATAATATACAAAACGGGTGAATCAAATGACTGACCCTCCAGGCGCTCAGAATAAGACACAGTCCTGCTGATAAGAAAGTCTGAAATAGATACTGAGACCTGCATTATACTTACCTTATCATGGTTGTCCATAGCCTGGGTCTCAGTATCTATTTCAGACTTTCTTATCAGCAGGACTGTGTCTTATTCTGAGCGCCTGGAGGGTCAGTCATTTGATTCACCCGTTTTGTATAAATAAATGGATACACTCACATGGGCTTGTGAGAGTGATGACAGTTAGGGCAACTGTTTGCAGCATGTGGTCCACTATGGATGGTGACTTTATCTGTGGTCTGGGTGTCGCAGTAGAACACAGGAAACGGACACACACATAGAAATCCAAAATGAATGGAGGGATGGAGATTGTGGCTACACTTTAAGGTGTAAATATAAATGAAATAGACTCACACGGGCTTGTGTGAGTGGAGGTGATGAGGGCAGGGGTTAACAGCGAGAGATCTGCTGTAATTGCTGTATCTGCAGTCACGCAGTTTGCACTTGATTGCCTGATTACCACATTGAGTGCAAACTGCGTGCAAGACACCCAGACCACAGATAAAGTCACCATCCACAGTGGACCACACGCTGCAAACAGTTGCCCTAACTGTCATCACTCTCACAAGAATGTAAATTATTTAGGTATGTCATTAATGACTGCTAATTGATTTATGTTTACTGGATTGGTTAACATAGTATACTTGTTTGGAGGTATCTGTAGTTTGCTTGCAATGTTATTGTTAACATTCATTTGCAGAATATATATGGTGCTTAGATTGTATGCATCATATATACAATGTAAATGCAATGTGTTGATTGTCATTTGATGTTTTTGATTGGCATTTGATGTTTTTGATTGTAAGATCAGTTAGGATTATGAAAGGAAATTAATTTTATTGTAGTGTGTCTTTATAGAGAAGTGTTATTTTGAGTACAGCATGTTTTTGATAACCCTTCTACATTTATTTGTATATTTGTTCATCATGTGTGTGTATATATATATATATATATATATATATATATATATATATATATATATATATATATATATCTGTATATATATATATATATATATATATATATATATATATATATATATATATTTGCATGATGAAGCCAATGTACAAATTCATGGGTGAAGGGTGGGTATCGGGCCAGTGTGGCTTAAGCCCTTAATTACCTTTGCGGTTATTATCCGATAAGGTGTTTAAGGGGTTAATTGATATCTGAATGCAATTGCAATGTATTTGGCTTTGTATTGGCTATGTTTTTTGTGGGCAAGACAAGGATGTTGCTGGCTATGGAGACTTCTTATTGATGAGGTCAGTAGTACTTTATTTATTTGATTATGCTAGTTAATGTTTTTAATAATGGGCAAATAATCTATTATCCCTATCTGGATAATAGTTATTTTGCACATTATTGTACTGTAGGTGTTGGGGGGGGGGGGGGGTTTATGTATTGAATGTATAGGCCAGGTTTATTTTTTTTACATTCAGGGTTTGTTCCGTGGTTCTGTGTGAGACCTATGGAGACCACCTGTGGTTTCCTCGGGTATCTCACGGGTATCAGGCTGGTGGTTCCACGGGTGACACATGCGGGGATGAAGCGGTGGCCTCACATCTGTGGGGGCACCGCGGACCCGTAGTCTGCGGGGATGAAGCGGTGGTCCCACATTCGTGGGGGCACCGCCGACCCATAGGTGCGGGGATGAAGCGGTGGTCCCACATCCGTGGGGGCACCGCGGACCCATAGTGAGCACTCGTGAGTTCCCCAGACCCCCGTGGGAACCACCCGAGGCCCCGCAGACACCTGTGGGTCTGACCCAGGGCTCCCAGACATCCTTGGGCCTACCGTGGGGACCTAATTGTGGCCCACGGTGACCCAAGGAGACCACCTGGGGGCCATGGCGCTTGGCGGGACCCACCAACAGGCCTCCAGAACCTGTTTGAAAAGGGCTGCTGGTACCCTGTAGGTCTGTCAGGTGCCCCGCCAGCCCACCGGGGACTCGCGTGGGGCTGTGTTATGAACCCTGTTTGTAAAAGGATAAATCTTGTATTTATGGGGGGGGGGGCCACAGGGAGTGGTTAATGTATTTAATAAATAGAATGATGTTTATTGTGGGTCACTGTATTGTTTTTATTGTGGGTACTGGGGGGGGGTTCCCCTTCCCCAACGGTATGTGGGTAGGCCTCCCTTGTGGGTAGTGGGTGAGGGTGGTTAGGCCTCACGGGGTGGGGGGTTAGTGTGGGAGGGTATGTAGGCGTCCCGAGTGGTGGGTGAGGGTGGGTTAACCCCTTAATGACTGTAGCGGTTAATAACCGCTATGGTGATTAAGGGGTTAAGGGACATTACTTTGGATGTTTTCATTCTTGTGTCTGTTTTGCAGCAGCGGAGGGGACATGGGCAGGATGAAGATGAGGATGGCCTTCATCGTGGCAACCGGTAATGGGTAAGTGCTATATGTATTTAATGTATTTATTGTTGTTTATGTATTTTAAATACACAGGTGGTGTATGTTGTTTATTGCAATGTTTATTGAGGGCAATTGTCCCCAATAAACATGCTATTCTGCCTTAACCCTTCATTGCCTTAGTGGCTATACGCTATGGTAATGAAGCAGCATTTCTGTATTTTAATAATATTGTGCGGGAGCAGGGGGTCCCCTGAGCTGAACCGCATTGATTTGTGGCTAAGAGACCCCCTGCTCACAGTACACTATTATTAAAAATACATTCATGCTGCTTCGTTACCGTAGCACATAGCCGCAAAGGTAAGGAACGAGTGTTTATTGATATGTGTGTTTTAGTCATAGTGTAGATGTGCAGAGGGTCTCCGGAGCTGAACCGCTTTGGTTTTAGGTCCGGGGACCCCCTGTTTCATGAGATACAGGCCCCTTTATGGGGTGCCGGTATTCCTCTGCTTTGTTTACATTCCGCGGTCACGTGATCGGGACCTTTAAATGCAGAGGGATACCGGCACCTCATAAAGGGGCCTGTATCTCGGGAAGCAGGGGGTCCCCGGACCTGAAACCAATGCGGTTCAGCTCCGGAGACCCTCTGCACATCTACACTACGAATAAAAATTTATTTTAAATAATTTATAATGTGCCCATGTTTGCGCAGAGAGAGCAGCGGATCTCTCTCTGCTGCAGACATATCTCGCCAGGGGACAGCTTCTCGGCAGTTTCTCGCCAGGCAGCCGTCTCGCCAACGGTTACTAGCCATTTTATCAAATGGTGGTGGCGCATTCATTCGCCAGGGATTCGGCCCTTCCTGCATACAGCGAGGTTAACACGCCAAAAACCTGGCGAATTGAAACCCTGGCGAATGCAATTTTTCAGACCTTTCTGCATAGGCCCCTGTGTCTTTAATCAACGTCTCCTTGCTTCTCATGGCAGAGTAATGATAACTAAATATAATATGATACAATAATCAATGTTGACGTCCGTTAATAACGTGGTGAGTAGTATACTTTAAATGTTTCCAGTGCCCAATGAACAATGAAAAACAGCCACATAAGAGCCAATATGCACAGCATGAACTCAAGGGCAAAACCTACTATGGGTACAGGAACATAGACTTCCCCCATGGCCGGCACCAATTTCTCAGCGTCCCAGGTGCAGGTAATCCCCCCCCCCCCTCAGATAATAAGCGATAACAAGACTCAGTAGATTTTTACAGGCAAAAGGGCATCATTATAAGGCAGATGGAAAACCTACTCACAATTGTAAGAACACTGTGAGATTCGTGGCGTGCATTCGAAAACAGGAGAAATGAACAGGTGAAACAATGCAGCCATACTTGACAATTATTTTTTAATAAATTAAGTTTATTTAGGCCAATGCTATGAGCAAAATATACAGCGAATCCTCTGACGTGTTTTGCACCAGACAAGGGCGTTCATTGACAAAACGCCCATATCTGGTGTGAAATGCGTCCGAGCATTCTCTGTCTTTTTTGCTCATGGCATTGGCCTAAATAAACTTCATTTATTTTTATTTTTTGTCAAGTCTGGGTGCCTTGCTTTTTTGTGGTGTGCTCTGCAATTTTTTTACCTGTTGATACACTGGACAAAAATGAACTTGCTAAACAATAAGAACAATATAATTCTCAGTAGATGCCAAAACGGCTTTTGATAATGTCAGATGAGATTACTCAAAGAATATTCTACAAAAAATGGGCATCACTGAGACTTTTCCGGGAGTCATCAAAGAAAGCTATGTACAGTAGATGGATCCTAAAGGAAAAATAATGGCAGCAGTTTTACTCTCACAATAGATTAGCCTATTTAGGGGTACAAGACAGGGATGCCCATTATCACCCCGTCTGTTTAATATTACAATAGAACCCCTGTCGGAATATTTTGGAAATACGGAGAAGTTTAAAGGCATAAAAATAGAGGAGAAGGAAACCAAGATAGCCCTGTTTGCAGATGACCTTATAATGCTAGTAGCAAACCCTGAAGGAGCGGTACAAAAAAAATCAGACCTTTGAAGAGTTTGGGAAATTTTCAGGATTTCAAGTTAACGCATCCAAAATAGAAATATTAATATTGACCAGTAGAAACAATGTGGAATGAAAGGATAAATGCCCATTCAAGGTTACAAGAAAGCCACTTATCTGGGAGTTTATATTGACCCGGAGCTAAAGCACCTATACAGAAACAATTTTGGCGCAATTATATCAGAGGTGATCGCAGGTTTAAATGTAGATTTTGCCAGCTTTCACCTCTATTGCCAGCTTGTTAAAATCATTAGCTTTTCCAGACTTATATACCCCCTACAGATGTTGCTGAGTCAATTGAAACACTCTGACATCAAATTATTGAATAAGGCTATCAGTAAATTTATTTGGAGAAAAGGCATGAAAAAACTGCACCTTACAGTATAAAGGAAATGGTAGGGCTTAATTTACCAGGCATTAGGAAATACAATTTGGCTTTCATAGGAAAACACATAGGGGACTAGATTATGGAGAACAGACAATAATCTTGTTTGGAATTAGAGGAATAGACGACGACCCCTTGGTGTTTGCAGGGGTGCTGCATTAGGCCTGTTGGGAGGTACCTATAGCGGCTAAGGCGAACCCATTATTAAAAGACACATGGGCTAGTTGAAAAATATTGTGGAGGTAGTCTGGAGTATCCTCTACATGCTCAAAATTCCTATCCAAACAAAGGAATTTTGAGTTCATCCAGGCCTGATGCAGGTCTCTTTCCGAACATGGGAGAACAAGGGCATAAAAAACCTGGGTCATCTGGTAAATTGGCACAATGAAAAGTTTCTTACTTTTCAGGAGTTGGATGAAAAGAAGGGGCTAGCTCAAGTACGCCATTTCTCATATATGCAGCTAATGCATTACTGTGAAAGTCTTGGAAATAATTAGAGATATATTGGGGAAGATTGATTTTGATGACTTATTTGAATGATCCAACAGCGCCAAACATTCTATCTTGGAGCTATATAACTGGGTCAGAGATAAAGAATATGTAAAGGAATAAAGATAGTTGTATCCAGGTGGATTAGAGATTTCCCGTAAATAGGAAATTGACCCATTACTGGAGGGAATGAACAGCGTCAGGAAAATAATCTCTGAGGATTGGAGGGAAATACAGTACAGTATAAGATTATGCATGGGGCCTATTACACCTTTGATAATAACTACAAAGGGATAGAGAAATCTAAAAACAAGTGCCGAAATGTTCCCTGGAGAGGGGCGACTTGAAGCACTGCCTTTGGGTCTGATCGGCCATGTCAGAGTTCTGGAACCAAGTTATGCAATATATACAAAGCATCCCTGGGATACACACAATAAAAGACTTGCAGTACCTGAAGGGTTAGTGCAGAGTTGGGGCATCTAGGGCCTGCGGGTGTTCAGCTGGAGGAAAGGGGGTCTATGATTACAGAGCAGGAGTAAGGGGGGGCAGCAGCTGTTGAGCGGGAGGACGGATCAGGCCTGTGGGTAATGAGAGGGAGTATGGGGGACATGGGGGTTAACCAACGGGACCTTGTGTTGTTGCGTGGGAGAGAGGGGGAGCCTGCGGGTATTGGGTGGAGGGGGACATACAGTATGGAAGCTTGCTATATACATGGTGCTGCTGTCTCAATCTATCCGGCTCCTTCTCACAGCTGTCTGGCTGGTGCAATAGTTGGTGCTGCTGCATCCTCTTTCTTTGACTGCCATCTTCTCTCACGTGGCCACTAGCATAGCTACAAAACCACATTTATAGAGCACAGGAACAGCAGCATGTAAGGATGCTCCACCATTTAAAATAATTGGCGATTGGTAAGTGGGGTTTTATCATTTGTCTATAGCAGAATGGGGCGCACTGAAGCCACCTCTGCTCTCCATGAGGTAAGTATCAGGGTGAGTTGGGAGGAGTGTCAGTGTGCCAGTAAGTGAGTGAGTGAATGTATCAGTGAGTGCGGAAGGCTCAAGAAAAGTAAGTTACTTTCGCTGCAATCAACTTAGTGCAGAATAAAGATAAATGTCTTACTAATAGTTACATTTAGAGCAAAAATTGCACCTGCTCAGTTAGGTCATAGACTACTTTCTCTTGTTTCCTTCCGCCCCTCTGATGATGTGGCCCAAGCCTTGCAGTCAACCTTAAGAATTGGCCTACAATACTGTATATTCGGAGTTGGACGGGCCTGGTTTAGATATATTAAGTCACAGACATACCTACCATAAGTCAACAAAGTATTAGAGATCCAAGCCAATCATTCTTCAGATCTTACTCTCTTAGACCAAAGTTACTAATATGCTTGCAAATAGAAATACAAAACTAAAGGTAGTTCATTATGTATCTGACCTGGTGGTTGTTGGCAAGTATGTTTGACATCTCTCTGATAAAGGTCGTCAATGGAACAAAAACATTGAATGTATTACTTAATAAAGGTTAACGGATTCTACTTTTTTATGGCTGATGCAGAGTTGAATGTGGTGACTGTACTGTATAAACAATGCACATACTTTTAACTCCACTAATCCAAATCCCAAAGTAATGTCTCCCTCCTTATCCTGCTTGAGCTCTCTGCTGATATTGTTACTGGTGATGACTATCTTGTCCATTAGATTTTTACATTCTCCTAACATTTGGAATATAGGCCTCTACTGGCTGTCCTTATACTTCCATTTGTCCTTTCCCACTCTGCCCTGGGACCTCTTCCTTTCTCTCTCTAAACATGTTACTTGGGAATCTCATAATCTCCTTTGTTACTCACTCAGACATACTGTACAGCTGTACCAAGACTTACTGCTATCATCACCAAGGCAAGCAAAGGGACTGTGATCCCAACTTCCCGGGTGTTGGAGGATTATCGCTGTCCAAGCTGAAAGCATGGATTCCTCAGAGCGCGACTACTGCAGCACTATCTCCGGAGACGCAAAGCTTTTTCAGCCATTGCACTGGAGATAGCAAGTCTTGCTACATACTGCTGCGGCAGCTTTTATTCTAACAAATCACCGGTTTTTACCTGGCATGTTCCTGGAATGCGACGCTGTTCACCTGGCGCATGCCGCGTTCATCTTGCGTTCCCAGCAACGGGTCATGCCCGGCTGATGCGTTTATTGATAATGGTTCGGATTTTAATAGGCTGCAATGCTTTGCGTGTCCGCCAGATGGCAGATATTCATGAATTGTAATGCGCCGAATCAGTAATGTGTCGGCTTGCAGGTGTTTCGTTTAAAAAAGATACTGTACCACAGTGTGCTATTGTAACTTGGCCTTGGCCTTGAGACTGAAGCAAGAGGTTGCAAAAATGTATCAATTTAGGCTTTTCATATTAATTAAAGAAAGACAAAGACCAGTTTCAGTTACAGTATTCTCCAGAGACCCACCCGCCATGAGTGTTCAAGTGCAGCCCGCTTTCCAAAAACCTGACAGAAGTTACGTGTATTTGATATGTGCCGCGATTAATGCAACAGATGATAAGATGGCAACAGTTGCTCAAATTTATCAGTATTTTATCGAAAACTATGACTTTTACAAATTTTCGCCAACTCCTCATACGTGGAAGCGTGCAGTAAGAAAAAGGTTATGTAGCGATCCATGTTTTAATCGTATTGAGCCCCAATTTGTTGGAGGGTATTGGTGTGTATCACCGGATTTTTCCCGTGTCTATGATCATGGAGGCAGCAAAAGGCGAAGGGTCGAGTTAAAACCAACTAAGAAGCGACAGTCGCTGCCAAGAAATGCACCAGCACCAGCACCAGCACCGGTTTCCAATGACAGTCCCACCGTCAGTGACAACCCTGAGCCTGAGTCGGATTTCGCATGCAGTTTTGATGAAGCTTGCATGTACCTAAGCAATTTCCAGCCTCACCAGATGACTACAGGTGGACTAGTCCCGCTGCAAACTATCGACGTGGATGATCAAGAACGCTGGACTGGCAGTGGACCGGCGCCGGCGCCAGCTGAATGGGAAATTCTATGGTGAGTACTGTATTGTTGCCGTATTATTTTGGTGGGGCTGGCTGGGTACTTCTTTAGGGGGCTGACCATTACTGTACATTAAAACTTTTCTTTTTGTTTTTCCTCAGAAAAGAAAACGGCTAATGGGGGGATTTCGATGGATAATATTGTACTGTATGCTGATGTTTTCCGGCCGTACAGTATACTGTGTAATAAACCCGAATAAATAAAACTATGCATTTATTCTACATGTTCAGTATTGTTTCATTATGTGTCTTCTACAGTATACTGTACAGTGGTATACAGTGCCTAACATCTATGGGCAAAATGAATTTTATTTCTAGGTGCCCTAGAACAGAAGTTCCCACGCCAATTGGCCGTGAACTTGACCGAGGCCCAAAGTAGTTCCCACGCCAATTGCGCGAATATAATTTAAAATAATCCGTTCTGTGGGTCTGAGCGGATTGAAATTCGCCTGGTCCTCATGCGGAAGGACCCTTGCCATAGTGGCAAAATATCAGCCTTGCACGACCCCCGGAACCGGAGATACCAAAAGACAGTTTAAAAGCACATTACCAAAGTGGCTTTTTTTCTGCCATACAAGTCAATGGCAGAAACCTGAACTTTAACATTACCCTGACTCCGTTATGTTGCCACGAGAGGGTCACAATTTGCCATGCAATCCTGCCGCAACTTGGACTACATGGTGACAGAATCTGAGACCTCTAGGTTGAACAGAACCGGAGTTGTGGGTTCCAGGTTTCTGCTCATTCTGACTCAGCCGGCGTGACCCTTTCTCACCGCCATTACTGCTCGGACCCTGTTGGGGTGAAGTGAGGGGGTTCCTAACATCTAGGGGCCCTAGAACAGAAGTTCCCACGCCAATTGACCTAGTTCCCACGCCAATTGCGCGCTCATTGCTCTTTTTTTACAATGTTGCCGATCTTGCGGCTTTGCAGTCAGGCAGTAAAAAAACAGTGCAGCAAGCCTCTACAGTACATTTGTTACACTGTCAAAGGAGCAAATGGAAACAATGTGAGGCAATTCAACATGTTCTTTTATTGGTGGAGTCAGTACAAAAACATTTATTTACAAATACTGTACAATGTTGAAACATTTAAAGTGCACAGCAATTCTAACCATCAACACACAATAATACATACTGCAGCCTTTATTAAATTCTTCTGGCAGATTGAAATCGGAGAAACATTTACAAAACATTTGTAAAACATGGAGATACATGAAAAATGGATGTTTATACTGTATGAATATTAATTTATAATATATATACAGTATATATATATATATATATATATATATATATATATATATATATATATATATATATATATATCTACTGTTTGTTTTTGGTGCATGGGGCACAGGGAGTTAAAGTGACTTGCTTTTTATGTACTGTATTTGGGGGTTGTATTTGTTTTTTTTTTCATCAAATTATTATGATGAACTGCCTTTTGAAATTACAGTGCTGTTAACTATTTCAGCCACACACCTCCAGAGTTTTTAATCCCTCCCTAGCCAAGCATCAATCGGCTGAGTCACCCTATCCTACCAACCCCCTCTCTCCACTGGGTCGTTAATCTTCTGCATATTGCCATTGTGTTCTTAATCCGCCCATAGCTGAGCTACAAAGACTCAGTACGCCTGCGTCTAATCACACCATCCCCCTCCCCCAACCCTTAGAGGCCTGTTTTGTTAACGGTGACGCTTTGGAAAATCCCCTCTCGAATTTGAAATGTAAATCTGATGTGCACAGCACTGTGAGAATTAAGAGTAAACTGAAAATTCATCAGGGTGTGAAAACATTTGTCAGTCAGTATGGTTTACAGTCACATGTTTTAAATACAATACAGTACATTCTTTAATATCTTTTAAATAAAAATATATAAATATATAAATATAATTTAAAATAATCCGTTCTGTGGGTCTGAGCGGGTTGAAATTCGCCTGGTCCTCATGCGGAAGGACCCTTGCCATAGTGGCAAAATATCAGCCTTGCACAACCCCCGGAACCGGAGATACCAAAAGACAGTTTAAAAGCACATTACCAAAGTGGCTTTTTTTCTGCCATGCAAGTCAATGGCAGAAACCTAAACTTTAACATTACTCTGACTCCGTTCTGTTGCCACGAGAGGGTCGTAATTTGCCATGCAATCCTGTCGCAACTAGGACTACATGGTGACCAAATCTGAGACCTCTAGGTTGAACAGAACCGGAGTTGTGGGTTCCAGGTTTCTGCTCATTCTGACTTAGCCGGTTCAAAGCTTTCTCTGCCATTACGCTCAATGGTAGGACCCTCCTCGCCGCCATTACTGCTCGGACCCTGTTGGGGTGAAGTGAGGGGGTTCCTAACATTTAGGGGCAAAATTTTATCTCTAGGTGCCCTAGAACAGAAGTTCCCACGCCAATTGACCTAGTTCCCACGCCAATTGCCCTAGTTCCCACGCCAATTGCGCGATCAGGCAGTAAAAAAACAGTGCAGCAAACCTCGACATTCTAGAAACACTGTATTTTGTTATACAGTACTATCAAAGGAGCAAATGGAAACAATGTACAGTACAGTAAGACAAATCAACATGTTCTTTTATTGGTGCAGTCAGTTCAAAAACATTTATTTACAAATACAATGTTGAAGCATTTTAAGTAACATCTCCTTTATTAAAGAAACACAGTACTGTATACAGTACAGTACAGTGGGATGGTGCGCAACACTGTCAGTCAGACCTGCACCAGTTCAGTCCTAGAGGGCAGCAAACAGGGCAGGTTTTCAGGGCAACCTTGAAAACCGTGCCTGTTTGCGGCCCTCAGGGACTGGAGTTGTGCATGTCCTGTGTAAAAAAAACACACAACAACATCTCCTTTTTTAAGTACAGCGGGTACTGTAGGACAAAACATGTACAGTACAATACAGTTCAGCACGACAGTATGGTCTCACTGAAAGTCCTCCACATTCTCCATCCATGGCCGATTCCTTGCATGGCGCAAAACGCCATTAATGCAGTCTCTAACGCCTTTCATTACAGGATCTGTAAATGGATAAAAGCGCCGCATTTCTTCCACAATGTTTTTCCTTAAATTGACAGGAAGCGCCTTTTTTATGCGATTCCCATCGTAGTTCACTTTGAACACCCACTCGCAGTACAACGAGTAGGGAACATGGTGCTTAAAAATGATCAAGGAATACTTGTGGGGTGCACCAGCACTCTTCACCCTATAATTCTCCCTGCGCTTCGGTGGCAGATCGCACAGGGTGATGTTGGGAACCGTTTCGATGCGAGCGGGTGTAGGTCTTTTGGGAACGGGTGTGCTTGAGGCGACGGGCGATGGTAGGTTGTCTGGGAGGAAGCTTTCCTCCGGTCGTGGTCGCCGTGTTGTCTCCTGGCGTGGTCTTGACGGGGTTGTCATGTCCTCCTCAACGGCTTACATTTACACTACATCTTCTGGTGGAGGGGGTGCACTTGGTGATGGAAGGGGGTTGAAGGTCCCATTCATCACACCCATGTCACCCCCCTGCTCCAGCATCGGGGAAACAGGGGCATTAGCACCGAGCAAATAATGTATGCCCGCAATGTCAGCCTCTATCTTCTCCATCCGTCGATCCATCCGTTGTTCCATTTGTAGCATCCGTTGCTCCACATTTAGCATTGTCTCCAGAAGCAGATCTATCTTTGCCAGCACAATAGAATTCCCGGGGAGATCCACACTTATCCCATTCAGCATCCGGTCTAACGAGCTGCTTCTTGTGCATGGCGTCTGGACATCTGGGGGGATGGGTGCAACGGTGGATGAGATGGGGGTTCCATGGACAGAAGCCGCATCGAGGGAGAGTGGAGGAGGTGACCTGGGGATACCCGGTAGAGGAGAAGCGGCAGCGTCGTCGAAGAGGGATGAGAAAGTGACCTTTGGATTTCCGGGCGAGAAGCAGAGTCGTCCAAGAGCAAAGGAGACAGTGACCCGTGGATTTCAGAGGCGGCAGCGTCGTCAGATGGAACCGGAGAAGATGGGGGTGGAGAAGACGGGCTGAAGTTTTCCGGGACAGCTACAGCAGAGTTATCGAAGCATATGGGAGGAAGTGGTCTGCGGATTCAATGGGTTGGCTGCCAATTGTTTTGTGTCGAGAGTACATCGCCGTATATCTTCTTCACATAATGAGGCTGACGTCTAAGAAAACCCTTAACCTTTGGGGTCAGCAGAAGGTTTTCTTTATTGGCCTTAGCCTGTCGCTTTGCCCTTGGCGTGGAAACGGCAACCGCCTTTCGCTTTTTCAGCATGACAGGCACGGCAGAGGTGAGTGGGTTCTTGCGTCCATAGAACCGGGGTTGCTCCATGGAAGCAGGTGGCACAATGCAGTATCTGGACAAGGGCAAGTTCAGATAAAGATCATGGAGTGGTGGGCTATGCAAAGTGTGTGACCTTTTATGCATGGCGACCAGGTACAGGTGTTGAAAGTGGGCGTACTCTAATGTGAGTCAATACCGTACTGTATAAATACACCATCCATTTTGTGTATTGACTGCACATAGAATACACATCGACTAAACATTGAATATACATTCTTGTGTTTGTATTTCTTTCTACTCGCACCAATGCCTGTTAAAAAGATTTCAAAGGCTCTCAGCATGCGAATTAAGGAGATGTACACGAGCGGACACCGAATTGCTGCTATCCAATGCTGGTTAGCTGCGTCTGGCCTCGTTGTGCCATCAAACACCGTGAGCTATCATGCATACGGAAAACACAGAGACCGGAAAAGGGCACCAAGGGTAACAAACGCGTAAGTATATTTATAAAACGTAACAAAAAAAAAATATAGAAAACTGTACGTACTGTACTGTTCATACAGTACAGTACATCTACAGTATAGTTCTGTATCTACTGTAATACTGTTGTTATTTCTGTTGATTTATATTACAACATAGTTTGTCTATTTATAGTACAGCATTATACATTTTTTGTATATTTCAATTTATCTGACAACGGTATATATAGGATGTATATTTATATTTATATTACAACAGTATATTTATTTTGTATATTTATATTTATAGTACAACAGTATATATATTTGTCTATTTATATTTATAGTACAGCAGTATACATTTTTTGTATATTTCAATTTATCTTACAACGGTATACAGTATATAGGATGTATATTTATATTTATATTACAACAGTATATTTATTTTGTATATTTATAGTACAACAGTATATATATTTTGTCTATTTATATTTATAGTACAGCAGTATACATTTTTTGTATATTTCAATTTATCTTACAACGGTATATATAGGATGTATATTTATATTTATATTACAACAGTATATTTATTTTGTATATTTATAGTACAACAGTATACATTTTTTGTATATTTATATTTACTGTATATTACAACATTATATTTATATACATTTTATATTGCTGCATATTAATAAAACAATATATTTTCTTTACATTTACATTTAAGTGAGGAGAATGATGAGAGGAGTGCATTAAGGGTTAAAAACACTCTGCAGGAAAAGCACAATCTGACTGTATCCGAGAGCAGCATAAAGAAGATGAGACGCAGCATTGGATGGAAATATGGACGTGTGAGGTTAGTACTGGACAGTACAGGAGGTAAAAGTGTTGTTTAGTGTTGTTTAGCAAACTGTGCCGCTAAAACGTTTTATTCCTTTTCATTACAGAGCGTACCCCATGATACGGGACACAAACAAAATCAAAAGAGTGCTCCATGCCCAGGCATGGATCGACAGTGGGGAGACTTTCCAGGATTGCATCTTCACTGATGAGTCTACTGTGTCGCTGGAGAGATTTGCAAGATTTGCGTTCCACAAAAAAGGCCGCATATCTTTGAAGCCGCGGCCAAAACACCCTGTGAAGCTGCATGTGTGGGGTGCCATCTCTAGGCGTGGACCGGGATGCATTGTCATCTTTGAAGGTAAAAGTTATCAAATATAATGTCGCCTAATGCACTGTACTTGACTAGTGTTGCCTTACCGTATGCACTGTACTGTACTATTGTGCAGTTTTTTGAGCACTTTTCTTGCTATAGGAATCATGAATAAAGCTTTCTTCCAAGACAACATTGTGCCCGAGATAGTGCAATACATCACACGCGAGTTCCCCAATGGTCACCGCTTCCACCAGGACAACGATCCCAAGCACACCGCGTCAACGGCGCATATCCTTGAGCGCGGCATCAACTGGGTGAAGACGCCAGCGGAGTAAGTGCAGTAGACCGTGTCCCATTTTTGTTCCCCACTGTTTTTAGCTCTTAAACCAATTGTCCTTTCTTTCCAATGACAGATCGCCAGACTTCAATCCGATCGAAATGGTCTTGCATCAGCTGAAGGACCATATCCGGAAAGTGGCGAAATCCTCCAAAAAGGTCGAGTTGTTGAAAGGCATAATGAGTTTTTGGAACAATGTACTCACCGTGGAACGCTGCAATAAATATATAGACCATATTGCCACTGTGTTGCCCATTGTCATCGCGCGTAATGGGCAAGCATCAGGAAAGTAGTACTGTGCTGTAGTATTGTAAGTACAGTATGATACAGGTAAGTATGGCACAGAATTTTTCTTTCCAGATAGTAAGAGTATACACTACAATAGTTAGTTTTTTCTTTACAGAGAGAGCAGCACCAGCCATCAGGTTACAGTACAGTACATAGAATTTAACAGTTCTGCCATAATACAGTACAGTACGCACATACAGTACAGTAACTGCACTAATTTTTTGTTTTCTTGTCGTTCCAGGAAAAAGGGTGGCCTAGGGGGAGATGGGGGCGTTGTGTCCAGTCAAATCTGCTTCTACAGTCAAATGTACAGTATATAAACAGCAGTAATGATGTACACAAAACCTCTCCTCTCTCAATGAACTACAGTACTGCAGACAGAATGAGGAAAAGATAAAGACGGAAAAAATAATATTACTATACAGTATATAGTATATATATTATACAGTACAGTACAGTACTGTATATAGTATTAAATAATATTCTTATAAATGTGCATTACTCATGTTTCCCCATGTTTTACAAATGTTTTCCAAATGGTTATCCAATTTCAAGCTGCCAAAAGAACTTAATAAAGACTGCATAATGTATTATTCCTGATTATTTTTATATTTGTATTTTTTGGTTCCTGATAAAATAAAATAAATATTTATTCACTTTCCTGCGAATCATAATCATTGACAACCACCCCTACAGTGCACCAATGAATAAGAATGTTTTGTAAATGTTTCTCCGATTTCAATCTGCCAGAAGAATTTAATAAAGGCTGCAGTACTATACAGTACTGTATGTATTATTCATGATTATTTTTATCTTTGCATTTTTTTTCCGTGATGAAATATCAGTTTATTTTTATTTAAAAGATATTAAAGAATGTACTGTATTGTATTTAAAACATGTGACTAAACCATACTGACTGACAAATGTTTTCACACCCTGATGAAATTTCAGTTTACTCTTAATTCTCACAGTGCTGTGCACATCAGATTTACATTTCAAATTCGAGAGGGGATTTTCCAAAGCGTCACCGTTAACAAAACAGGCCTCTAAGGGTTGGGGGAGGGGGATGGTGTGATTAGACGCAGGCGTACTGAGTCTTTGTAGCTCGGCTATGGGCGGATTAAGAACACAATGGCAATATGCAGAAGATTAACGACCCAGTGGAGAGGGGTTGGTAGGATAGGGTGACTCAGCCAATTGACGCTTGGCTAGGGAGGGATTAAAAACTCTGGAGGTGTGTGGCTGAAATAGTTAATAGCACTGTAATTTCAAAAGGCAGTTCATCATAATAATTTAATGAATAAACCCCAAATACAACCCCCAAATACAGTACATAAAAAGCAAGTCACTTTAACTCCCTGTGCCCCATGCACCAAAAACAAACAGTAGATTTTTTATATATATATATATATATATATATATATATATATATATATATATATATATATATATATATATATATATACTGTATATATATTATAAATTAATATTCATACAGTATAAACGACCATTTTTCATGTATCTCCATGTTTTACAAATGTTTTGTAAATGTTTCTCCGATTTCAATCTGCCAGAAGAATTTAATAAAGGCTGCAGTATGTATTATTGTGTGTTGATGGTTAGAATTGCTGTGCACTTTAAATGTTTCAACATTGTACAGTATTTGTAAATAAATGTTTTTGTACTGACTCCACCAATAAAAGAACATATTGAATTGCCTCACATTGTTTCCATTTGCTCCTTTGACAGTGTAACAAATGTACTGTAGAGGCATGCTGCACTGTTTTTTTACTGCCTGACTGCAAAGCCGCAAGATCAGCAACATTGTACAAAAAGAGCAATGAGCGCGCAATTGGCGTGGGAACTAGGTCAATTGGTGTGGGAACTTCTGTTCTAGGGCACCTAGAGATAAAATTCATTTTGCCCCTAGATGTTAGGAACCCCCTCACGTCACCCCAACAAGGTCCAAGCAGTAATGGCGGCGAGAAAGGGTCACGCCGGCGAGGAGGGTCCTACCATTGAGCGTAATGGCGGAGAAAGCTTTGAACCGGCTGAGTCAGAATGAGCAGAAACCTGGAACCCACAACTCCGGTTCTGTTCAACCTAGAGGTCTCAGATTCGGTCACCATGTAGTCCTAGTTGCGACAGGATTGGTAAAAGGCATGTAGTGTGTATCACACTGTTTACCACTCGGCTGTTAGCTGTAGATTCAGGTGCTTGCTTCCCTCTGCTGCTGCAGCTCAGTTGATTCTGGGGCAGGACGTCAGTCTTTTCACTCCCAAGGGGATTTCCCTTCATGCAGCCAGGTTCAGCAGCTGGTACTGGGGCTCTGTGAAATCGCTCCTGCTTCCTAGCCGATATGAAGCTGCTCCTGTACCTTGGCAGGTGTATCCTCTACAGAGAGGTTAAAACACAGCTTGCTGCTGTCTTCACAGCAGTGGTGGATTCAATAGGGAAGTTTGAACAGTCTTACAGAGTCTCTCACAAGTGTCCAAAACAGCACACAGGATGAAATAAAAACAGGACAGGCCAACACATAGACAAAGGCCAATGTAAGCAGATATAAGGCAATAGAATGTTACATCCAACTAGTTTCGTAGAATTAACTACTTCTAACAGCCGAGTGGTAAACAGTGTGATACACACTACATGCCTTTTACCAACCTTTTTTATGTACGCAGATATATTACCCCCTTTTTAATTCTATAATATATTGTTGAATTTGCTTCACTATTTGGCGTTGTGCGCTGTTTTCTTTTGTTTCCCTTCTCTTAGTGTGTGTGGGGTGCTGAGCCACCCCTGCGTTTACAGCTGCAGACGCCATTATCCCCAACACGGTTATGTGGCACTTATTATTTAATGTTTAACTATCTCACTGTGGGAGTTGTGGTTTAATTTTTTATACATTTTTTATCACTAAATTGATGGTATAGTCACTGCACTGTATATATTTATACATTTAAACTTTATAGGTAGTTAGGTAGTAGCGCACAGTTTTGTTTTTTGTGTTTACTGTTGCGACAGGATTGCATGGCAAATTGCGACCTTCTCGTGGCAACCGAACGGAGTCAGGGTAATGTTAAAATTTAGGTTTCTGCCATTGACTTGCATGGCAGAAAAAAAGCCACTTTGGTAATGTGCTTTTAAACTGTCTTTTTATATCTCCGGTTCCGGGGGTCGTGCAAGGCTGATATTTTGCCACTATGGCAAGGGTCCTTCCGCATGAGGACCAGGCGAGTTTCAACCTGCTCAGACCCACAGAACGGATTATTTTAAATTATATTTATATATTTTTATTTAAAAGATATTAAAGAATGTACTGTATTGTATTTAAAACATGTGACTGTAAACCATACTGACTGACAAATGTTTTCACACCCTGATGAAATTTCAGTTTACTCTTAATTCTCACAGTGCTGTGCACATCAGATTTACATTTCAAATTCGAGAGGGGATTTTCCAAAGCGTTACCGTTAACAAAACAGGCCTCTAAGGGTTGGGGGAGGGGGATGGTGTGATTAGACGCAGGCGTACTGAGTCTTTGTAGCTCGGCTATGGGCGGATTAAGAACACAATGGCAATATGCAGAAGATTAACGACCCAGTGGAGAGAGGGGGTTGGTAGGATAGGGTGACTCAGCCGATTGACGCTTGGCTAGGGAGGGATTAAAAACACAATGACAACAGTAACTGCAGAAAATGAGCAACGCGTTGTTGTGAGTTTTTTTACACAGGACATGCACGACTCCAGTCCCTGAGGGCCGCAAACAGGCACGGTTTTCAAGGTTGCCCTGAAAACTTGCCCTGTTTGCTGCCCTCTAGGATTGTACTGGTGCAATCTCAACCCGCTCAGACCCACAGAACGGATTATTTAAAATTATATTTATATATTTTTATTTTAAAGATATTAAAGAATGTACTGTATTTTAGCTGTATATAACAAACACCTATCCTGCAATCTGCAGGAACTGCAATTGGCATTAGATAGTGAGGCATTTAAAGTGAGGTTTTTAAGTGATAAATACAGTTAGTCTATAGTTTGACTAGAGGTGACTGGGGACTGGATCTACTGCAAACTCTTTTACTCAAGACACAAAACGGTAAGCTATTCAGATCACACTATGATCCCAAGCTTGCTAACCTGCCTATTTCAACCCCCCACCACTTTACAACTTATTTACTGCAGTCTCTCCCAAAACTGACTGCACAATACACTGAAACCCTGAACTGACTCTAGCATTGCAATACAGCTAAACATTTGACAAGGAACAGGCACACACCTGCTGTTAGTCTGCTCACACTCACTCTGCTCACAACAGCTCCTTGCAGCACTGCCTACCTCTGGCATCATGAACCTGCTATGTATTTTAACTTTTTTCTTTCTCCTGGCCTCATGGAGATGTTACTCCCTCTATCCACTACAAACTCCTCCATCCTGGCCCACACCCAACATCACCATACACCCTGGACTACTCAAAAGCCTTGCACTATCTACTGAATGTTGGTGGAGAACTCTAAAAACCAGCACACCAACCACTGCTCACTCTAATGGAAAACACCACAAATTTACAACTTGCAAACAACTACCCAAATTTCTACTCATACTATTACTCTCTTTAGCAGGTGATATTGAAACTAACCCAGGTCCTCCCATTTCAGCTCTGTCCCATGCCCCTGAGAATTCCACCTTTAATTTCCAAAAAGGGCTATCTGCCACCCATATAAACATCCGGAGCCTGCTGCCCAAACTGGATGAACTAAGGGCATGGTGCCTTATGCATAAACCCAAAGCCGTCGTTCTTACAGAAACATGGCTATCCCCTAAAACACCTGATGCAAATATTGCCATTCAGGGATACTCCATTTTTAGGAGAGATAGGTCAAAGAGAGGAGGAGGGGTGTTATTTTATATTGCAGACACCTTACAATTTACACTGTTAAATTGCCCACCAAGTCCACCCTCTTTTGAAACTCTAGTTGGCAAAATCTGCCTCCCCTTTTCTAAGCCCATCTTGCTCGCTGGCATCTACCGCCCCCCTAAAGCCCCTCTACAATCCTTGACTGATATCACCCAATTTCTTGGCTCCATTTCCTCTCTGAATGAGAAGAGTGAGTTGCTAGTTCTAGGGGATTTCAACTTCAATTGGCTTAACCCTAAAAACCACAAAATCCAGATTCAACTCAAGTCACTTAACCTATCACAACTCATTTCCCAACCCACACGGATAAACCTGAAATCGCATAACCATTCCTTGCTTGACTGGATTCTCTCCTCAAACCCCAGCAGAATCCAATCCTCTGGCATCCTTCCTGATATTTTCAGTGACCATGCAATAGTGTACTGTGTAAGGAAAATTAAACCGCCCCATGTTTCCCTCCCTGCCTTTCCCTGTGGAACGCCCTCACCCTCAGTACATACCATATCTTCTCTCAACACCCTCAAGTCAAATTTTAAAGCACTCCATCCAATTAAACATTTCAATAGCCTGGACTTGTGAACATTTCTTCCCACACCCACATATAGCACTTTAACAACCATCGTGATTAACCAGTCCACTTGACTTCTTCTCCGCTGCTATAAGTCTCCCAACATACCACTCAAATTGTAAGCTTTCCAAGGCAGGATTCTCTTTCCAATTATGTGCTTTACTATATTTGTTGCAGTTATTGCATATATATATATATATGTGTATATATATATATATATATATATATATATATATATATAAAAACAAACATCCCAGCTTGCACTCAATGTACTGGTTCATTTAGACAGGTGCTAGTCTCAAATAATAGAAAAACAATATTACCATTCTCTCGTCCGGTAAAGAAAGACTGCACTCGGTTCAGTAATCATGAAAAACTGTATTGGGCATCTGAATAGAAAAGATAAGTCACCCAATCCGACGTTTCGGTCCTGGAATAGGACATCTCTCAAGGGGGTGCACCCCCTTGAGAAAGGTCCTATTCCAGGACCGAAACGTCGGATTGGGTGACTTATCTTTTCTATTCAGATGCCCAATACAGTTTTTCGTGATTACTGAACCGAGTGCAGACTTTCTTTACCGGACGAGAGAATGGTAATGTTGTTTTTATATAATATATATTGTGACAGAAACCAGGGGATGGTAATAAATTCCGTATATAGGGCTCCCAGGATACTAGACAGTTTCTATCCTGTTTGGCCTGGGAGTGCAGCCTTATAATACATACACTCCATCCCACAGTTTGGCAAGCGCTGGAACTGAGGGATGAGAGATCCAGACCAGAGTTTGTCTGCTGCCTGATTTCTGTCACCTGTCATGCTAATTAGGAATCAGGTATGAAAGACTGATTTCCTGTTTGCTCTGGTCTCCCCACAAGAGCCAGGAGGCTGGAAGGCTGCTGAACTACAGAGGGGAGAAGCCTCTTCCCCAAACAGGTTCAATCTTTCTGTTCATTTGTGTAAGACTGCAAAAGTACCGTGTTTTGATGTTGGAAGTGGAAAAGCCACTTCCAACCCTGAGTCAGGGATATCTAAGTTAAGTTATCGCTCAGGTGAGCAGCTTTTGTTTTGATCTGTTTTCTGTTGTATGCACTGTGGCAGTCTCAGTGCCTGGGACTGAATAAACCAGGCATAGCCTGTTTAAAGGAACAGTACGTGACGCCTCATCATTTAACCTACCCTAAAAGACCGTGTTCTAAACAGTCCCGGACAAACGACGGAGCCCCGGAGTAAGCCGTTTGTCACATATGGTGGAGAATGCGGGCAGAACACTAGGGGGTCTGCGGGTTGAAGAACTTTGAAAGAAAAAAAAAAGTTTTTTTCATCCTCTGCAAACAAGATGGAAGACGTGGTGGGTGCGCTGGTACGCAATGTCGCTGCCCAGAAAGACGCGAATGAAACCCAGCAACAGCTGTTAATAGCCCAGCAAGAAACTAATGCAAACCAGCAGCAGACGAATGCAGCCCAGCAACAGCTGCTAATAGCCCAGCAAGAGATTAATGCAAACCAGCAACAGGCGAATGCAAACCAGCAACAGGCGAATGCAAACCAGCAACAGACGAATGAAGCCCTGCAAAACGCGAATGCAAACCAGCAAGAGACAAACCGCTTGCTGAGAGAGGAGCAACAGCGGTTCGCTCAGGGCTTACAGCAGGAACTCGAGATCCTGAGGGGGACTATCAGTAACCTTCCACTGGCAGCGGCAGCCCTGGTTCCGAAAATGACCAGGGCAAGCCACTACCTTCAGAAGATTGGACCCTCGGATGATGTGGAAGCCTATCTTCTCACGTTTGAACGCACGGCACAGAGAGAGGGATGGCCAGAAGCTGAGTGGGCTGGTCTAATCGCACCCTTCCTAAGCGGCGAACCCCAGAAGGCTTACTTTGATCTAGAGCCAGCCGAAGCTAACGTCTATGCAAAATTAAAGTTCGAGATCCTCGCCCGCCTCGGCGTAACCACGGCTGTTCGCGCCCAAAGGTTTCACGCATGGTCCTTCACGATGGATAAAGCCACCCGAAGCCAGATGTATGACCTCATCCACCTCGCCCGGAAGTGGCTACAACCCGAGATCAACTCAGCCAGCCACATCGTGGAACGGTTGGTCATGGACCAGTTCTTGAGGAAACTTCCCTCTGCCTTACGCCGTTGGGTCAGTCGGAGTGACCCCCACAATGCGGATGAGCTTGTGGCCCTCGTAGAAAGGTACAATGCAGCAGAAGAGCACCCGCAACCCACAGTCGTGGAGCAACCCCACTACCCGAGGTTCCAGGACTCTTCCAGAGACGGTAAAAGGGTACCGGGGTTAAGGGGCGCTGAAGAGCGGCGACCACCTTCACGCAGCACCAGCAACAGTGGTTCGCACACTAAGGGCAATAGCCAACATGGGGAGCCGGGAAAAGGCTCTAAGTGGGACACAGACTATGTACCTAAATGTGTAAATTGTCATGAGAGGGGCCACACAGCAAAAATCTGCCCACTAAATGATGAGCCCATGCAATGCAACAGCGTGGAACCTTATTCGCTGTTGTCCCAATGTATGGGCCCTAGCCCAGAGGACCCCTTGAATAACCATCTGTGGGCATTTGTAAAGGTTAATGGTAAGAGGGTTCGGGCACTTCTTGACTCTGGGAGCATGGTCACACTAGTGTCCGAATACCTCTTGCCCATTAAGAGGAAACAGGGAAACAGTTCACAAAGAGTGGCAATTTGTTGTATACATGGGGATAATCATGAATATTCCACTGTTGATGTCTTTTTTGAAACAGAGTTTGGTTCTTTAGATTTCAAGGTGGGTATTGTACCCAAACTGGCACATGATGTGTTAATAGGGACCGACTTTCCCCATTTTCTAAAAATGTGGTCCCCCGCTCAGAATAGCGCCCAGAGTTCAATAGCGGACCATAACGAAGTATTAGAAGAAACAAATCCTTTCCCTTTTTCAGAAATGGAGGTTGACGAGGGCCCAAATAAGAAGGGGGAAAAGGAGGAGTGCTGTAAAATTCCCTTCCCCATCACTACTTTGGTAGGGAATACCCCAAATCAAGATGTTGAGCAGACACTTACCACCCCAGAACCGGATAAGACCCTCGCTGACCTAGAGGTCAGTCCTGGGAGTTTTAAGAAGGCCCAGTGGGAGGACCCCACATTAGCGGTAGCAAGGGGAAATATACGGGACCAGAATAGTACTCCTGGCCAACCAGATAGGTCACTTGCTTACCCCTACTTCGAGGTAGAGAACGACCTAGTATATCGGGTTGATAAAAGGAAATCAGTTACAACTAAACAATTGTTGGTACCACGGACATTCCGTAACGTAGTATTACACCTCGCACATAGTCATCCATTGGGGGGACACCTAGGGGTGGAAAAGACAAAAGAAAAGGTTCTCCGAAGCTTCTATTGGCCTGGGGTTCTGGCAGAAATTACGAATTATTGTTCCTCATGCCCAGAATGTCAGATCACCGCCCCGTTCAAGGCGTACCGCAGCCCATTGGTACCCCTTCCCATAATAGAGGTACCATTTGACCGGATTGCTATGGATCTAGTAGGACCCCTAATAAAGTCTGCTAGGGGACATCAGCATATATTGGTAATATTAGATTATGCCACCCGATATCCGGAGGCAGTTCCCCTACGTAGCACCTCAGCTAAAAACATAGCAAAAGAGTTAGTAGTTCTGTTTTCCCGGGTCGGGATTCCTAAAGAGATTCTATCTGACCAGGGAACACCATTTATGTCCCAAGTAACAAAAGAGCTATGTAAACTCCTAAAAATCAAGCATCTCAGAACCTCAGTCTATCATCCACAAACAGATGGTTTAGTGGAAAGGTTCAATAAAACCTTAAAGAGCATGTTACGGCGGGCGGTTGATAAAGATGGAAAAACTGGGATTGTTTGTTACCGTACCTGTTATTTGCCATTAGGGAAGTTCCCCAATCATCCACAGGCTTCTCCCCGTTTGAACTATTGTATGGCCGACACCCAAGGGGCTTACTGGATATAGCCAAAGAGACTTGGGAACACGAGGTTACCCCTTACAGAAGTGTAATAGAGCATGTTGCCCAGATGCAGGACCGCATTGCTGCAGTCCTACCCATAGTGAGGGAACACATGGAGAAAGCTCAAGAAGCACAGAGGAATACGTATAATAAGGGTGCTAGGGTCAGAATTTTTTTTCCAGGTGATAGGGTACTAGTTCTGGTTCCCACCGTGGAGAGTAAATTCCTTGCTAAATGGCATGGGCCATATGAGGTCTTGGAAAGAGTGGGAGAAGTAAATTATAAGGTAAGACAGCCAGGTAGGAGGAAACCTGAGCAAATTTACCATATAAACCTACTCAAGCCCTGGAAAGATAGAGAAGTCTTGTTAACCCTAGTACCCCCAGGTCCGTCAGAGAATCAAGAAACTGACCCAGAGGTTAGCATAGCTGAAACCCTGTCTGTTCATCAGAAACGAGAGGTTCAGAATTTAGTGAGAAGAAACAAAGAAATCTTCTCTATACGGCCAGGTAGAACTAGCGTAATTGAACATGACCTAGTCTCTGAACCGGGGGTCCGAGTTAACCTTAAACCGTACCGAATCCCAGAGGCCAAAAGAAAGGCTATAAGTTTAGAGGTTAACAAAATGTTAAAACTAGGTGTAATTGAGGAATCCCAAAGTGGGTGGAACAGCCCTATAGTCTTAGTCCCAAAGCCAGATGGTACAACAAGGTTTTGTAATGACTACCGGAAACTAAACGCGGTGTCAAAATTTGATACTTATCCTATGCCCAGGGTAGATGAACTTGTAGAGAGACTGGGCAAAGCCCGATATCTCACAACCCTAGACCTAACAAAAGGGTACTGGCAGGTTCCCCTCACAGAAAGGGCAAAAGAAAAGACAGCCTTCTCAACCCCAGACGGCCTCTTTCAGTATAAGGTGTTGCCTTTTGGCTTACATGGAGCTCCCGCCACATTCCAAAGAATGATGGATAAAATTTTAAAACCACATGCTCGGTATGCTGCCGCCTACCTGGATGATGTGGTAATCCATAGTGAAGATTGGCAATCCCACCTTCCAAAGGTCCAAGCTGTGCTTGACGCAGTCCGGTCTGCTGGACTAACTGCTAACCCCGCTAAATGCACTATTGGTCTGGAGGAGGCCAAGTATCTGGGATATTCTATTGGCAGAGGTTTACTCAAACCTCAAACACTCAAAGTGGAGGCGATACAAAATTGGCCAAGGCCAGTTACAAAAAAACAAGTAAGGACCTTTTTGGGGTTAATTGGGTACTATAGAAGGTTTATTCCCAATTTTGCAACTAAGGCAACCCCACTAACTGACCTCACAAAAGCAAGAGGACCGCTAATGGTAAAGTGGTCCCCCGAAACCGAACAGGCCTTTAGAAGCCTGAAAGAAGCTCTCTGTGCCCAACCAGTGTTGGTCACACCTGACTTCTCCAAAGAGTTCGTAGTCCAAACTGACGCATCTGAGGTAGGGCTGGGCGCGGTACTCTCCCAGGAGTCTCAAGGTGAGGAGCACCCCATCCTTTATTTAAGTAGGAAACTAAATCCCCAGGAGAAAAATTACTCCATAGTAGAGAAAGAGTGTCTCGCAATAAAGTGGGCTGTAGAGACGCTCAAATACTACCTGTTGGGGAGAAAATTCCGGTTGGTCACAGATCATGCACCCCTTACCTGGATGTGTCAAAACAGGGAAAAGAATGCTAGAGTGACCAGGTGGTTCCTAAGCCTACAACCCTTTAAATTTTCTGTGGAACACAGGTCAGGGCACAAACATGGCAATGCTGACGGGTTGTCAAGGATGCACTCCCTAATATCCATGGTCGCTCATCCCTCGAGGTCTGAGCTGGGGGGGAGGATATGTGACAGAAACCAGGGGATGGTAATAAATTCCGTATATAGGGCTCCCAGGATACTAGACAGTTTCTATCCTGTTTGGCCTGGGAGTGCAGCCTTATAATACATACACTCCATCCCACAGTTTGGCAAGCGCTGGAACTGAGGGATGAGAGATCCAGACCAGAGTTTGTCTGCTGCCTGATTTTTGTCACCTGTCATGCTAATTAGGAATCAGGTATGAAAGACTGATTTCCTGTTTGCTCTGGTCTCCCCACAAGAGCCAGGAGGCTGGAAGGCTGCTGAACTACAGAGGGGAGAAGCCTCTTCCCCAAACAGGTTCAATCTTTCTGTTCATTTGTGTAAGACTGCAAAAGTACCGTGTTTTGATGTTGGAAGTGGAAAAGCCACTTCCAACCCTGAGTCAGGGATATCTAAGTTAAGTTATCGCTCAGGTGAGCAGCTTTTGTTTTGATCTGTTTTCTGTTGTATGCACTGTGGCAGTCTCAGTGCCTTGGACTGAATAAACCAGGCATAGCCTGTTTAAAGGAACAGTACGTGACGCCTCATCATTTAACCTACCCTAAAAGACCGTGTTCTAAACTGTCCCGGACAAATGACGGAGCCCCGGAGTAAGCCGTTTGTCACAATATATATATATATATATATATATATATATATATATGGTAAAACCTATCCCTGTTTCATTTTTGCATAGCCAGTGTGACCAACCCCACACTGATGAGACCCATTAAGGTCAAAACAGTCTGTCTGTGGGTGGGTTTACTGGCTGTGCTCAAAGCTGTGACCATGCAGCAAGCTTAAGCCTATAGGGGAACCATGTTGAATGGTTTTGAAGCAAAAGGTGGCACTGAGTGCTCATTTGCATGTCATTTCCCAGAATCCCTTGCTGCAGTGGAAGTGCTGTGTGCTGGGTGATAATGGTGAAAGGCGGGGTTGCAGACCTGTCTAAGACATGCAAATGAGCATACAGAAATATTTCCATTTGCTATATTCTTTGCTGTGGAGGGTTTTTGTCACTTTTTTTTACCCACCATAACTTAACTAAGTATGTGTGTGTATATATATATATATATATATATATATATATATATATATATATATGCAATACGATACCGTTTGACGACTATCAGAGGCAGCACTCCAAGTGGGTAGTCAAAGAAACTTGTATTTGACTATCCACTTGGAGTGCTGCCTCTGATATTCGTCAAACGGTATCGTATTGCCTATATATACCATACAGGATTTGCACCCACTTCATTGATTTACCAGACGGAGTTCTTCACTATTGTTCTTCATTATCTACTATATACAGTATATATATATATTAGTTCCTTGTATTCTGTTTATTTTGTGAAGCACTGCACATATTGGCACTATTCAATTCAAATATACATGCATACAGATTAATCACATGTAGCGGTGCTCTCAATCCTCATTCACTGGCATCGCCATACCACTTATTCTCATCCATGTACATTTGGCCCTGAGAAGAAAGCAGAATATACTGCACTAATCCTGGTTCTGCATATATTCCATTATTCTCAAGCTTCAGAAGGTAGCAAACATTTTCAAACTTTTTGCTACTGGAGACCCCTGCACAAATTGCTTTAAAATGAATTACAGGCCTCCAGGCAAGAATGAGGTTACATTATGAAGCAATAAAAAGGTGTTATATACGGGAGGTGAGGTTGGACTAAACTGTACCTTCAATATATCTTACTACTGTATCTGAGAGGGTAGCTTTAATTGTTCACTGCTTTCCACGCATTGATGTGTTGCTAGGCCTTCTGGCTGGGAAGGGGTTAAGTGAATAATTTCCTAGATGAAAATGCCAAATAAAAGGCTCCCGCTTCAAAAATTCTTGAAAATGTTTGGAGATTACGGTTATTTTATTGCAGCCGTTCAATAATAATAATAATAAAACAAGGCAGCATATGTTGGAATGTTTCTCCTCTTACGTCTGATTGCAGAGGACAGGAAAGCCTGCCTAATCTTCCTTGGCTGCACATTTCATGGAGATTGTTAGGCCAGCTTACTGCTTCTAGCCTTAAAATACCTCCGGATAAACTTTGGATGCAGCTTTTCAGCCAGAATTACCCAGTGTACCGTATGCTGGAAGGAAGAAATGTAAAACTGTTTCCACAGCACATAAATGAATACAATGTCAGTGTGTTTGCATAGATATAGTTGTAGTTACAGTATATGGGCAGAAAGATAGCAACAACAAGATAGAGAGCAGGCCTGTCCAACTCCAGTCCTCGAGGGCCGCAAACAGGCCAAGGTTTCAGGATATCCCTACTTCAGCACAGCTGGCTCAAGTAGTGGTAAAAGAACAAGATCATATAAGATCTAATGGTCCGAGCCCCCACAAGGAATGTGGTATAAATACCACCACTCAACAAAGCCTCTCAGATGATATTAGAGAAAAGACTTCAGCTGCCAAGATGAAAAAATAGCTACTGGTCTTAACTTTTGTTTGTAAGTGTCCTCGTGGAGTTGCTCCGCTAGCAGCTTCCGGGTTCCGTCGTCACGTGACTTCCGTCACTTGCTGTGACCTCACCACTCTACGTGTCGACTGGACACTTCTTCAGGCAACCCCCTGACGTGACGACGGAACCCGGAAGCTGCTAGCGGAGCAACTCCACAAGGACACTTACAAACAAAATTAAGACCGGTAGCTATTATTTCATCTTGGCAGCTGAAGTCTTTGCTCTAATATCATCTGAGGGGCTTTGTTGAGTGGTGGTATTTATACCACATTCCTTGTGGGGGCTCGGACCATTAGATCTTATATGATCTTGTTCTTTTATGTTGAAGCTATATGTTTTTATAGGTAAATATATAAAAATATGTTTTGTGATTAATTAATTCTTTGTATTTTCTTCTTTTGCGCCCCCTTTGTGTTTGTATGTTTATGGATTTGCCCCGCTGATCACGGGAGACTGGGAGAAGGAGGAAAAGCTTTGATTTGGAGAGTGGATAGCAAAGGGACTGCGCACACTGAAAATCTTTTTGTATCTCATAAATGCTGGTGGACCTGGAATATTATTGAAGGCTTGCAGTATTCAGTCATTGTTGTGTCTTTAGGTATTTATGGTTTGCATTGGACAGAACTATCATTTAGTGGGTTGCATGAAAATACAATGCTATTTATAGCTGATTGGAAAAAAAACATGCTTCTTAGCCTCTTGATGTATTTCTTCAAGGAGTGCAACCATATTGCACACAGATGCTTCCGAGAATATTTGTCTTGCTTTAGATAGAACTCAGATCTGAGTCGAGACATATTTCTTGCTGGTGTTTTTTCTGAAGATTCCTGGACGTTGTCACACAACAGAGACATGGAAAATAAACAAAAACCTGCTACGAGTCTTAGTTGAGTTTCATAACATGGCTGAAAATCCAGATACGAGTTGTATAAAAGTCCCCCGTCTCCCACTTTTGTAGCAGGGCTGGCATTATGGCGATGCTGTCGGTACACCTGCACTGTGCCCCCCATGGTTACAGAGGCCCCACATTCTTCCCCACAACAATTAAACTGATTGTCAGGGGTTTGCGCGGAGCTTCAGTTACTGTCTCTTACCGTTTCTGGTGGAATTTCCTCCTACAGCATCTCGACAGGGCGCCGCGTTGCCATGACAACGTGACGCTAAATGAGGTTGCGTCGTTGGAAGGGGAGATGCCGCACCGGACAAGGTAAGAGGCCCCTGCACCGAGACCCGCAAAACTCCCAGCTGGGCCGGGCTTCCTTTGATTGCAATCTCTTGGGGAGCGTGACCTCGTCATTAATATTTGCAGCACATGATCTGCTGAATAATTTTTTCTATAATTCAATAACGGTAAAAATTTATTTTCTTACATAGTGCTGACAGTGTACACAGCACTGTACAGAAAATGTATCTGGTTCAATGTGTCCCTACTCCCCCAAAGAGCTTACTATTTAATTTTAGTTCTTGAGGCACCAGAAGTTAAAACGACTTGCCCAAGGTCACAAGGAGAGCCGACACGAAAATTCAATCCAGTCCCCCACTTCAAAGACATAACCACTGAGCTACGTTTGTTTTGCAAATAAAGAGTACCCGGCAATACTATAAAAACAAGACAAGGTTATGGAAGGTAAAACAATGTCCCATCTACCACCCAAGGCATGGTTACAAACCAATGGTGTTTTCTTAGGTAAATAGGTGACGAAAACCTGAGCAAAGAAAAATTCATTTTTATTTAGACAACAACAAATAATTCAGCTCTAAAGAAATAAATGTGGTAGAAAAGGAATTCATCCACAAGCATTTAGTATTTCATCGCTAATAAATTCATAATCATTATATGGAATTTATTTTTCATTCCTAAACGGTGTGCCCCGAAGTAACCCCACAAAAGTATCCCTGGTAAAAACATGAAAAACTCAAGAGTGCATCCATGTCTGGATCCGTTTCTCTGGGCTTTGATGGTTCTTTCGTTTAGTGCTGGCTTGGCTGAAGCAGGATGCTTTAAGGAAATTCCTGTTAGTCCACACCCAGCATGAATAACTGCAGTATAAATAATATGTGAGACAGAAACAGTGGGAACTGAAGTGTGTTCTGTTTGTTACTGAACACTTTATAACAATTGCTATTGTAATATGTTTTGTGTTCATCAGGATGGCGGTAGCCCAGTGTTTTTCAAACCTCTCCTCGGGACCCACAGCCAGACCAGGGGTTCTGTGGCAACAACCTAACATTCTATCAAAATGCAACTGTAGCGCACTTTCCCCCACCCCCTGGGAGATGTGTAACTACAGTGTGTGTGGTGCAATACCTGTGGCTCACATGAGGCCTGAGCCTCCGCTGCTGGGAGCCTGGGGTGTATCCTGGAACGATGCTTGGTAGCGCCTCCATCTGTGCGGGATTCTATGGTGTAGAATGACCCGGTCACAGGACACAATAAGAATACACACTTTGTAAAGCAGAACAGTTTTACTATATACAACTAATGTAGTACAGCCTACCCGCAAGGCCTCGCACGGCCATACCTCCCAATACTCTGCTCCCTCTCAATGGAGTTTCCGTTCCCCCAAAGTACTTAGGGGCCCTTGGGCACCCAAACAATCCGGTGTTCACAAGGTCAATCCCCCAACCCAATGTATGGTACGGCGCTGTCCACTAATGTGTAAGAGAGAGTTGGTGCACTTTGTTGGATACCTGCGTGTGTTTCCACACCCGGGCGCGCTATAGAAGATAGGATCCAGCGATGTCAGAGATGAGTCCACCTTCGCGGTGGGTGGTATCCAGCTGGATGGTCCCACACTGATGATAGTCTCTGGTGGTCTGGTTCTGGACCGCAGGCCACCTATGAATAGGTTGCAGTTGCTCCTGTCTGTATCCCTCACTATGAAACTACAGGGCAGTGTCCCTATCTATGGGCCTGTCCCTGCAGCAACCACAAGCTGAGGGGAGTCGGCGCCTAGCTGGGGCCTAACAGGGTTTATCTGGCCCAGTGCAGACCCCTGCACACACAACCTACCCCTTCCTTGTCCCAGCTCCGACTGACTCGTGGTGCAGGTGCGCGAAATGTATCTTCTGTGGTGCAGGGGAAAACTGCAGCCCTGCTGGCTCAGCTGACTAACAGCCTCTAGGACTGCTGGGAATTGAAGTTCCCATATGGAGCCTATAGACAATGGCCGCTGCTCTGCCTGAGCTACTGCGCATGCGCAAGCCTCTCTCCCTACTGGCCACCGTACCCTGGCAACTCTGCGCATGCGCGGCTTTAAAGATGGCAGTCACTGCTAGCCGGGAGCACCACGGAACCTCCGCAACAACGGAGCACTCCCTGCTCAATGCCCCACCTGTCTGGCTAGCCACCAGGTTTGCCGCTGACTCCGGCGGCACCCACGCCAACCACCAGCAGCGGAGGTAAGGAGGGGGTCCAGGGGGAACCCTGCTACACAACAAAAAAAGGTGCATTGCTTATTCCCAAAACCTGGTGGACGTGGGTCACAAGCAGAGGTTTGAAAAGCAGTGCAGTAGAATATATCATGTTGAGTTTGTTAGCAGGTATCTTCATTCATATTAAAACCAGTTTACAATATGTAGGCTGGACAGGTGGTTCATTGGTTACCATACAACCAGTGGCAGATTTGCCATTAGGCCCGGGCCTAAAGCGGCAGAATTTGGAGGCGGCAGATTCTCCCTGCTTCTTCCTGACGTCACAGTCCTCAGGCTCCCCGCCCTCTACGACCCTGGATTGGAGGAGACGTCTTCATGGATGGGACCTGCTACAAGCAACTGCATAGCGCGGGAACAATGTTACAATTCAGTCTGAGCACACTGTGTGTGGTGGAGGCAGCAGGGAGCAGACAGCAGAGCATCCACTAAGGTGAGTGAGTAAGGGGGGGAGAGATTTAATTTGAGGGGGCAGATTCTGTTTTGTGGATGGAGGGATTCCATTTTGGGGGGAACAGATTCCATTTTGAGGGGGGCAGATTCTTTTTATAATTTAAACAAAAAAAGGGAATATAATGCTCACTAAATTAATGATGTAAGTGTAATATGGTTGTGCCTTAAACGTCTAGTATGACGGTGGGTGCAGCTGATGAGCAGGAATTAACATTAATTAACAACAGCTGAGGAGTGAAGGCATTTTTGTTGCCAACGCTTAACAACTAGAAACTCATTTGTGAGTGCACTCCTTGGCAATTAAAACTTAACATTTAATTAATAGATACATTAAAATAGGTTCTTAACACATAGTAAATAGAATTAACAACATATAATGTACTGAGGCGGGAGGGAGTGGAGAGATGATAGATGGCCACAGTGTATAGTGAAGTGTGCTGTGCCTGAAATAAACCAGCAAAAGCAGTTACAGTAACACCAAATTGGCCTTGATTGAGGAATAAGTTACCCTGCTGTAAGAACTCAAGAGCTCAGAGCCCTTGAGTTCTTACAGCAGGGTAACTTATTCCTCCATCAAGGCCAATTTGGTGTTAACTGCTTTTGCTGGTTTATTTCAGGCATAGCACACTTCACTATACACCGTGGCCATCTATCATCTCTCCACTCCCTCCCGCCTCAGTACATTATATGTTGTTCATTCTATTTACTATGTGTTAAGAACCTATTTTAATGTATCTATTAATTAAATGTTAAGTTTTAATTGCCAAGGAGTGCACTCACAAATGAGCTTCTAGTTGTTAAGCGTTGGCAACAAAAATGCCTTCACTCCTCAGCTGTTGTTAATTATTCTTTTTATAATTGACAGTCAGATTATGTTTTGCGGGACAGGGGGATTCTGTTTTGTGGGGGGGGGAGGGCGCAGATTCCATTGGGGGGGTTCCATCTTGGGGGGGGGGGCAGATATATTCCATTTTGGGGAGGGGGATTCCGTTTTGTGAGTGGGACTCCATTTTGTGTGTGCTTGGGTAGAGGTGCCATTTTGTGTGTGCTTGGGGGGTAGGGGTGCCATTTTATGTGTGTGTGTGCTGCAGGGGACGTGCCGTGTTTGTGTGTGCGTGCTTCAGGGGGGTTGCAATGTTGTGTATGTGTGTGTGTTGCAGGGGTGCTGCCATGTTTTGCGCGTGTGTGTGCTTTGCAGGGGGAGTGCCATGTGAGTGTGTGCTGCAGGAGGGGGTGCCATTTTGTGTGTGTGCAGCACGTGGGGAGGATGCCATTTTGTGTGTGCGCTGCAGAGGGGGTGCAATGTTGTATGTGTGCTGCACGGCTGGTGCCATATGGTGTGTCTCTGCAGGATGGGGTGCCATGAGAGTGTGTGCTGCAGGAGGGGGTGCCATTTTGTGTGTGTGCTGCAGAGGGGGTGCAATGTTGTGTGTGTGCTGCACGGCGGGTGCCATATGGTGTGCGTGCTACAGGAGGGGGTGCCATGTGAGTGTGTACGCTGCAAGGGAGATGCCACGTCATGTGTGTGTGTGCTGCATTGGGGAGGGGGGTGCTGTGTGTGTGTGTGTTGCGCATGGGGGAGCATTTTGTGTGTTTGCTGTGTGTGGGGGGGGCATATTGTATGTGCTGCACGTGGGGGGATTCCTTTTTGTGTGTGCTGCAGGGGGAGGGGGATGATTACATTTGGTGTATTGAGCAGAGAGCGGTATTATGTTTATTGAGGATAGGGTGAGACGAAAAATTTAGGGGCGGTGTAACAGGGACCTAGCACTGTTTGAGAGAAACTGCCTCTAAACCCAGTAGTGTGCTGGTTAATTGCACAGGCAATAAACCAGATGCCACCTGGCTGATTAGGACTTTTAGAAAAAGCCTGGTCTGAGAAACAGGAAGGAGATTCCTTGGCTCACAAGGGAGCTAACATAAGGAAAAGGAGGGCTGTGTCCTGAGATCAAGACAAATGAGGACCAGACCTCTATGATTGGACCCTCAAGCAGCCACCTACCCAGACACCACTGACCTGAAGGGCCACCTGCGTCAAGGTATCGCTTAGATTTTGGAGTGATAGATTGGTAAGGGGCTTTTTCCCCCCAGCCTTGCAGAGAGGGACTGGGGAAGTAAGTTAGCCCTTACACAGGGATAGGTGTTTGTTATTTTATGTATATTTTTGTTTGCTGTATTGTTTAAAGGAACAGGCAATAAAGCCTTATTTTAATTTCACCTTAAAAACGGTCTCCATTGCATACCTCAGCACACATCTCGTACAGGCGAAAAAAAGGTATGGGCCTAAGGGCGGCAAAATTGTAAATCCGCCACTGCATACAACAGATAGATGTCACACAAATCCGACCTTCTGCGCTTCGGAGATCAAGAAAATTATGATCACTGTTAAATATTATGTAAGCAGGTGTACATTATAGATTATAGAAATATATAAAGGGCATGGGAGCTATAAACATATGCACAATAATATAAGAATGAAAAAATCTGGAATATAAAGGCATGATCAAACCATAATCATGTAAGAATATATATTTTTAAAACATATACCGTATTTGTCTGATTATAGGGCGACCCCGAATATAAAGTAACCCCTTAATTTCAGTAGTAGCTTTAAAGAAAAAAGTTTTTGAGATGATTGAAAATTCACATTTTTATTTCAAAATGCCCGATAGGCTAGTCTTACTTTCCAATGTAAATGGAAACAAATAAACAAAACAACAGTTTAATTTAGGTAACACAATTCCGTATCGGTAGCAATATCATCGTCACTCTTCTTAACTTGAGTCACTTCCGGTGCTTTCCTGCATTGTGTGCAGCGACTGCCACAAAAGATCATCTTAAGAACCATCCATAGAATTGGAAATACATTTCTTGAAGCCGTGAATCAGATCCCAAGCATGAAGTACCCAATCATACAGCTGGCTGACCAATGGTTTTCTTATCTTACCCGTGGGAGTAAGCGTGTGGTCACCAGATCAAAGCCAATCTGAGTACTTCTTTCTTGAATGGTTTGTTAACAACCACATTGAGAACTTGTAATTGGGAGGTCATACATCTGGGGATTTTAGCAAATTATTGCATTTTAGCAAATTAATTTTTTTTGAAACCTAGTGTGACAGGGTGAATAAAAGCTACCAGCTATATGCCTGGCAGACATATGTTTAGTCTGCAGTGCAGCAGTGATGAGATTAACTTTAGCAGGGAAGCTCATGGCTATTAGTTGAATCCCAGCTGCCTAATCAAGGTGTGTTAAAAACCCCAGGATGTGCACACATGCTGCTAGCTGGTCAGCAGACAGGAGTGAGTTGCTGAAGAAATTACTGATACAAGGTCTGTCTTTTTGTATGCTGTCGGAAGCAGGGAAATACCCTGAAAACTCTGGAGAGAGAACAGCTTGATTTAAGGTCTGTTTGCAAAGTACATTTTGATGAACTGTTGTGTCCAGCACGCTGAAGAAAACCTGTCTTGTTTACATGCTGAAGATAAGCTATTTTTCTTTTGTTTGCTGATGAGAAGCTATTTGTTTTTGGTGTGCTGTGTGTTTTAAGGCTAAAATAAATAAGCCTTATCCAAAGAATCTGCATGTGTAGTTGCATGTACCCTGCAACATATAGTGTCAGATGTGCCGGGATTTTCAAAAGGCCCCTGCAGTTAAGGGCCACACACACACACACAAGAATGAGAAAAATGGAAGAAGCTTTGAAAGAGTGTTTTTGCGAGCAGACCAGACAGCAGCGACTGTTAATGCAGGAGCATGCCCGGCTACAAGCAGAGAGAGATGAAAGACTACAGGCAGCACAGGATGAGCGGATGGCCAGGCTGCTGACCCAATTACAGGGGTCTGCCAATCCAGAACCTGCAAACAGACCCCCGGTTCTCCTGAGGAAAATGGCTCCAAACGAGGATCCAGAGGCTTTTTTTTACTGAATTTGAAAGGGTTGCCGAAGCTCAGGGCTGGGCTGCAGATCGCTGGGCCACTGCTTTGGCCCTGCTCCTCATAGGAGAAAGGGGAGACCAAAAAGCGCACCAGCACAAACGGAGCAGGAAGAACCCAGGACAAAAAAATGATTAAAAGGGCACTTTAATGTGACAAAAGACACATCCAATGCATTTCGAACGTCGCAGCGTTCTTTTTCAAGGATAAAACAAAATGTGATAACATCCATTATATACCCTCTTACCTGTGGGCCGTTTCGCGCCAAAAATCAGAACCTGATGACGTCATAACAGAGCGACTCAGTGCCGATCTAAGGGCAAAAGGAAGTACCAAAGGCAGTGTGGCCATCTTGGATGTGGGCAAACATAGGAACACAATAACAAATAACAAATTGACCATTCCAGCAGAACAAAATACATTGCTGCTAACTGGACAAGCATATTTAAACGAAATAAAGCTATATTAAACTAAACTAATGCTTAATAAAGGGTACTATTATATCAAGAAAAAACATGAACAAGGTGGATTAAAAAACTAGCTGTGTTGCAACTAAGTTATATACAAAAAAAAGTTAAAATTAAAAACCTCTAGACATGATTAAAAAAATGTGCAAGAAAAGTAAATTTAAAGACATATTACACATATATACTGCATAACACAGATTGTGTACCTAAATCATAGGAACCAGGGAAATACAACCATTATAAAATATAAAGTATTATCCACAAGATACATCAAAGAACAATTTAAGCTTACATATTGGCATAATATTTGCATGATAAGGCTTAGGTTCAAAGGTTATAATGATAAGAATATATTATGTCCAATATAATGACAATTGTCTTCCCCTCCCCTTCCGACCCCCTGGCTGCTCCCCCTGGCTGCTCCTCTGCTTCGCGCAGCTTTGCGCAGCTTCCCCTTACCCCTGCTTCCCTTCAGCCTTCGGGGATGCCGAGCAACCCTGGCATGTGTAACCGGCGCCACAGTGACGCACGGCACGCGCCAGGAAAAAAACAATACCAGCCGCCGTCTGCCCGCACATTGCCCCCACATTGCGGTGACGGCCGCTGAAGACTCAGCTCGGCCGCCACTGTAGTTCTTCTCTTAAAAATGATGTAGGGTGAAAGTTTTTGTACCATCTGCTACAGCTGCTACCATAATGTAACTGTTATTTTAGATTTCTCGTTTCCAGTAGATTCTATCATTACTGATTCTTATCATTTATTGTGAACAGTAACATTCGTAGGCATACCAAATACTGGTGTTTGACCTGCATTACCCATGAAACCAAGGCTTGGTCCCCACTGGCTACTGCAGCGCTCGCTATGGTGGGCGCATCGGAGACAAGAGCCGCCCCTCAATAGGGCCAGGCAGCTGCGAGGGGGGGCCGCCGTGCTGCGCGGTGCATTTTTCAGACACATTAAAATTGTGAGTAGAAGTATTGTATGTCTTTATTTGTATTGTATGTCTTTATTTATATAGCGCCATAAATGTACATAGCGCTTCACAGTAGTAATACATATCATATAAATAACAAATAATATAAATAACAGATCATGGGAATAAGTGCTTCAGACATACTGTAAAAGTAACATTAAGGAAGGAGTCCCTGCTCCGAGGAGCTTACAATCTAATTGGTAAGTAGGGAGAACGTACAGAGACAGTAGGAGGGAATTCTAGTAAGTGCGTCCGCAGGGGGCCAAGCTTTATGTAACATGTGTCCATGATTATCCAGTGCTATTCATATGCTTCTTTAGGCAGATGTGTCTTAAGGTGAGTCTTAAAGGTGGATAGCGAGGGGGCTAGTCGGGTTGTCATATTCTCTAGCCTGCTGTACCCATGCTTGGCCACCGAGACTGCTGCCACTCTCAATGTCTTGTTCTAGCCTGCAGTACCTATACTTGTCCACTGGGATTGCTGCTGCTAAACTAAGGAACATTCCAGACCCTGATACCTGACACCTCTGCACCTGTGCTCCACCTCCCAGCCTGCCTATAAAAACCTCCCTTTCCTGTTCCTCCTTGCCTGTTTATACTGGTTCCTTAGCTCCTGCAAGGTTCCTGTGTTTACTGCTGTGCTAGCTATTGCTATCATCCTGTTTCAGTTTCCTCGTTGCCGACCTTTGCTTGTTTCCTGACTTCTCTACCTGCCGCCTGCCTCGGACCCCTGCTTGTTTCCTGACTTCGCTACCTGCCGCGTGCCTCGGACCCCTGCTTGTTTCCTGACTTCGCTACCTGCCGCCTGCCTCGGACCCCTGCTTGTTTCCTGACTTCACTACCTGCCGCCTGCCTCTGATCTCTGCTTGTGACCCCTACTTCGCTCCCTGCTGTTCCTGCCACTGGGATCCACTTCAGCCGAAGTCCAATCCTTGACAGAATAAACAGGCCCTACCATGGATTCCGCTGGAACAGACCCGGCTCAGGCTCAGTCACTCCATGACTTGCAACATATCATGGTTGGTTACCAGGAACAACAAAGACACGTGTTTAATCGTCTTGGCCGCTTGGAAGAACAAGCCGCCACTGCGGAAGCTGAGAATCGTGAACTACGTGCAGCCTTAATCACCTTGTCTGGTCAAAACACTGTGCCTGTGCAAACCGCACCCCGTATATCCCTTCCGGAAAAATTTGGGGGGAAAAAACAATCTTTCCGGAATTTCCTTAATCAATTTAGACTTGTGTTCAAGCTTCAGCCCATCATTTATCATACCGAAGAAGCCCAGGTTGGACTGATCATAACCCTGCTCAAGGATGAGGCCCTTGCTTGGGTCTCCCCTATGTTAGAACAAGATAGCCCACTACTAAGGGGCCTGGAGGAGTTAATCGAAGCCATGAGTTTTATTTTTGATGACCCAAATCGTAGTGCAACCGCTGAGGCAACTCTGAACAATCTTCGTCAAGGAAGACGCTCGGCAGCTGAATATGCCGCTGAATTCCGCAGATGGGTTAACGATACTGATTGGAATGAGGCCGCGCAGAAATATCATTTTCGGCAGGGTCTCTCGGACTAGCCCGGGTGGAGCCTCCAGAGAGATTTCAGGACTTTGTCCGTTTATGCATCCAAATTGATCGCAGGCTTACGGAAAGACGATTGGAGAGACAGGGGTTCATGCCAAGCAACCCCGGGTTTAGAGATGTCAGTACCCCAAGACGTTTCAGGGAGACTGAGGAGGAGCCGATGCAAGTAAATACACTGCGGGGACCCATCTAAACCGGGGAAAGGAATAGACGCCGAACAGAAGATCTCTGTTTATATTGCAGAAATGATGGGCACTATCTCGCTGATTGCCCAAACAAGTCCAGGCGGTCTTCTTTCCAGAGCCCTAGGAGAAATCAGCTGCACGCTATTTCAAAGACTGTTTTCTCTGCTTCTCAAGGGAAAGATACCCCTCCTTCACTACACCCTCACCTCCTGGTTCCTATTATAATCGAGGAAGGAACACATCGTTTTTCAACCGCAGTAATGGTCGACTCAGGGGCGGCAGGGAATTTTATGGACATAGAATTTGCCAAGAACAATTCGGTATCATTTGTAGCCAAGGAATCGCCAGAAAGGATGGAAGTCGTTGACGGTTCTCCCTTGAGCTCTGGACCTGTTAAACATGAAACCAGTAACTTAACACTAATCATGGAGCCCAATCACCAGGAGAAGATTTCTTTTGGTCTCATTCCATCACCTTTGTTTCCAGTGATTCTGGGAATTCCATGGCTCATGATCCATAACCCACTAATTGACTGGAAGACAAAGACCCTCACGTTTCCCTCGGAGCACTGTCAGCTAGCCTGTCTACCTAAAACTCCTATACCAGAGTGTGTAGGAATACATAAGATTTCCTCGTCTCAAGAAAATCTTCTGCCGTCTCCTTACTCTGAGTTTTTAGATGTGTGTGACAAGAAGAACGCAGATACGCTTCCCCCACATCGCTCTTATGACTGTCCCATTGAATTATTACCGGGTGCTGCCATTCCATTTGGTAGAATCTATTCCCTCTAAGAACCGGAATTGAAGGTCCTCAATGACTACCTACAGGAGAACCTATCAAAGGGTTTTATCCGACCCTCTACTTCTCCAGCAGGCGCTGCGCTCTTCTTCGTGGGAAAGAAAGACGGTTCTCTATGCCCCTGCATTGACTATCGGGAACTAAATAAGATTACGGTGAAGAACAGGTACCCATTACCTCTGATTCCTGAACTATTGGAAAGAATTCGGTCAGCCAAAATCTTTACCAAATTAGATCCCAGAGGAGCGTATAATTTGGTCTGCATTTGACCCGGTGACGAATGGAAAACAGCCTTCCAAACCCGTTATGGGCACTATGAATATCTGGTGATGCCTTTTGGACTCTGTAATGCCCCTGCTACCTTCCAGCATTTAATTAATGATGTCCTCCGAGAGTTATTGGACCAATTCGTAGTGGCATACCTGGATGACATCCTTGTCTTCTCAGATAACATCATGGATCATCAGGGACATGTCCGAATTGTCCTTGAGCGTCTCCGTAAGTACAAATTGTACATCAAGTTAGAAAAATGCGAATTTGAAAAGACCAGCATGCAATTTTTCGGTTACATCATCTCTCCCGAGGGTTTGAGTATGGACCCAGGCAAGATTCAAGCCATGGTGGAATGGCCAATCCCTCAAAATGAAAAGGACATTCAGAGATTTGTGGGTTTTGCCAATTTCTATAGACGTTTTATTAAAAATTTCTCTGGCATTATTGCCCCAATCACCCAACTCACACGGAAAGAATTCCCCTTCAAATGGTCTTCTAAAGCGGATGCGGCATTCGAACAATTGAAGTCACTCTTCACATCTGCCCCTATCCTCATCCATCCAAATCCAGAATTACCATTCATCTTGGAAGTGGATGCATCCGACTCCGCTGTTGGTGCCATTCTGTCACAAAGAATTGGACCCAAGATGCTCCTTCATCCATGTGCCTTTTATTCATACCAAATGTCAACAGCTGAACAAAATGATGACATCGGAAACAAAGAACTCTTGGCTATAAAAGCTGCATTCTCTGAGTGGAGACATCTACTGGAGGGGGCCAATCACCCAATTACGATCTTTACGGATCAAAGGAACTTAGAATTCATTCGATCCGCAAAGAGACTGTCTGCACGACAAGCCAGATGGGCTCTCTTCTTTGCAAGATTTCAGTTCCACATCTCATACCGCCCTGGCTCCAAGAATGGGAAAGCCGACGCCTTGTCACGGTCCTTTCCTAATCCTAGTTCAGACAAAGAGCAAGAAGAAACTATTCTTCCAAAAAGATTTTTTTTGGGCGTCACATTCTCTGCCGATCTCCTCACACGAATAAAGGAAGCCTACTCAAAATACACTTTTCTTAAAAACCCTCCTCCGGAAGCAGAACTATTTCTATGTGATGGTCTCTGGAACTGTAAGGATCGTCTGTTCGTCCCTAAGGAGGTAAGATTAGAGGTGCTCCAATTAATGCACGACTCCTGTCCCGCTGGTCACCCAGGTGTCCTCAAGACACAGGAACTGTTGTCTCACTCTTTTTGGTGGCCTAAATTAGCACAAGATGTTAAAGACTATGTCCTCTCCTGTGAGACTTGTGCTAGGACCAAGACCCCTCGAGCATCACCTGTGGGTTTACTGTAGCCTCTTCCAGTTCCAACTCGTCCTTGGGGGTCTATATCAATGGATTTTATTGTTGACCTGCCCCGATCAAATGGACATAATACCATCCTGGTAGTGGTGGATCGACTTACAAAGATGGCTCAATTCATTGCAGCACAGAATCTTCCTTCTGCAGACCAGACAGCCAAGTTGATTGTGACAGAGGTGTTTCGGCTTCACGGGGCTCCTGATGAGATCATATCCGATAGAGGGGTACAATTCACTTCAAAATTTTGGAGGACCTTCTGTTCCTCTCTAGGAATTCGTTTAAATTTATCGTCTGGCTATCATCCACAATCCAATGGCCAGACAGAAAGGACCAATAAGACTTTGGAACAATACTTACGATGTTTTGTTTGTCATCTCCAGGATTTCATACAACATCTCACATCATTCATCGACTCAGAAGAGCCCCTTTTTCTCAAATTATGGATTTCATCCAACCTTTATTCCTCGTTTTCCATCTTCGGGCCCCATTCCGGCAGTTACAGAGAAACTGGAGACTCTGCGAGACATCCAGGAGACCCTCAAAGAGACACTCCGTGAGACTCAAGTAAAGTACAAAAGAGCAGCAGACCAACACCACAGACCCTCCCCAGAATTTCAAGTCGGGGATAAAGTCTGGCTTTCTACAAAAAATCTGTCTAAAGGTTTTCAGTGCCTGGAAAGCAGTTTCACAGGCAGGAGTCCAGGTGATAAGCACAGGCAGTTGCTTCTTAGTCAAATCAGTCAGGGGTTTGGCCACGGCGCTGTACTGTGGGATAAACTTCCTATAGTACCCTCCGGTGCCCAAAAATGCCATGACCTTTTGCTTGGTTTTTGGAACAGGCCACTGAACTATGGCTTCTACCTTGGCTGGCTCTGGTTTGAGGTGCCCTCCACCCACCCTGTGCCCTAAGTACAGGACCTCTGCCATCCCTACCATACACTTAGTGGGTTTCAAGGTAAGCCCAGCCTCCCTTATCCTATCTAGCACCGTAGCTACATGTCCTAAATGGGAGTCCCAGGAATTACTAAAGACAGCAATGTCATCTAAGTAAGCCCTGGCATAGCTCTGCATCCCTTCCAGTAACCTATTGACCAGGTGTTGGAAGGTAGCCGGGGCATTCTTCATCCCAAATGGCATCACCCAAAACTCATAGAGGCCACTTGGAGTGATGAATGCTGACTTCTCCCTAGCCCCCATGGTCAGTGGGATTTGCCAATAGCCTTTGCTCAAATCCATGGTGTCAGATACTTTGCCCCCACGAGTTCATCTAGTAACTCATCCATGCGGGGCATGGGATAGGCATCTGACACCGTCCCAGCGTTGAGCAAGCGGTAGTCCACACAAAACCGGGTGGTCTTGTCCTTCTTAGGAACTAGGACTACCGGGCTTGCCCAAGGACTCTGGGACGGAGTAATAACCCCTAGGGTCAGCATCTCCTCTATCTCCCTCTCCATACTGGTCTTGACCTCTGCTGACACTCTATAAGCGTGCTTATGCAGAGGCTGCAGGTCCCCTGTGAGCACTGGGTGTTTTGTGAGATGTGTGGTCCCTGGCATGTCAGTGAAGAGGGCCCCACAGCATGTCCCTGGCTTCTCCCTTCTGCCTAGCACTCAACTGTGCCCCTATCTCCACCTGCTCCACAGTGTTTCCCTGCCTGCTAGAAATCATAAGGGGTCCTACAAGATCCATCGCTACTTTCTGGAAGGGTTCCCCTATTATCGGTAGGGGTTTCAGGGGTGCCTTCACACGGTCGCCCGCCTTACCCACTCGCTGGCAGGCATCACAAGAGTGGCAGAAATTGCCCACATCTCGAGATGCCCCGGCCAGTAGTAACGCTGTAATAACCGGGCTCGCGTTCTGTTGACCCCCTGATGTCCCGCTAACGGAATAGAGTGAGCTACCCGTAACAGTTGCTGTCGGTACCCCTGGGGCACTACTAGCTGTCGCTTATCGGTCAATCTCTCCTCTATCCCTGGGTTCCCTTCTTCTCTATACAGGAGTCCCTTATACCATAGGCAGTGCTCAGTGCCTTCCCCTGCCTGAGATTCGGACGCCCAAAGTCTCACGCCGGCCAGGGTAGGGTCTGTCTTCACTGCCTCCCTAAACTGGGCTCCTAATTCTAGCCACCCCCCAGTCATGTCATTATCCGGAGAATGGGGAAGGGTGAGGGGGAACAGTAAGTCAGTCTGTGGTTGCAACTGATCCTGGCTTACCTCCCCGGGCTCCTCTGCGCCCTCCGCTAACGTTGGTCCCAAAGGCTGGGGACTGGCGCCGCCGCCATTGCCACTGTCTGGCTCCGGGTAACCGCCGCCACTGCAGCAGGCTTGGGCACTCGGTCATAGGTGCAGGTCATTGGTCCCAGATCGTTGCCAAGAAGAACATCGGCATCCAAACCAGGTAAAACCCCCACCTCCCGCACACCCTGGCCCTCCCCCCAATTCAAAAAGATTCTGGCCACTTGCAGGAAACGTGGCTCTCCGTCGGCCACAGTGATCTGTATCCCAGGGCCTGGGATCAATTCCTCTGGCCGGACCATATCAGGTCGGACCAGGGTCACTGCAGCTCCTGAATCCAGCAAGCCGACTGCTTGCCGGTCACCAACGGTGACCGGGCTGAGATGTCTGCTCCGGCCGTCTTTCTGCTGCAGGTCCGCGCTGAGATGTCCTCCGCTCCTGGCTGTGGGCACCAAAGAAACCGGGACAGGTGCTGCATGGGACGTCTCGCTGGGGAGTTGGTTCCATGACCGGTCCGGAGTCTTTGGTGGAAGCTACCCGCACGCGGGCTACCGGCTTCGCAGCTGGGGTGCGTTGCCCCTGATGGGGTCCGCCAGAATGCAGGGGTTCCGGGCAATCTGGTCTGATGTGACCAGGGCGGTTGCAGTTGTAGCACCGGTGCTCATGCCGGAGCTCCCCCGCCTTCGGTGGACTGCTGCCCGCAGGCGGCCTCTGAGTCCATTGGGGGGTATTGGCAGACTTTTTGACCGGTGCTGCCGCCACTGCCGCCTTGGCTACTGTTTTGGCAGTCATCAGGGCTCGGCTGGCCACATAGTCGTCTGCAAGCCTCGCCGCCTCCTGGTAAGTCTTGGGCTTCTTGTCGTACACCCAAGCCCTCACCGCCGGCGGGCACTGCTCCATGAGCTGCTCCTGGAAAATGAGGTCCAGCAGGCGTTGGTAAGTCCGTGCCTCATAGCCCTCCACCCAGCGTATCCCGTATAAAGCCATGCGGGTCACGTAGGTAACATAAGACTCCTGGGGCTGCCTCTCCTCCTTCCGGGAATTTACCCCGGTAGGCTTCAGGGGTAAAACCGTACTGAAACAATAACAGTTTTTTCAGGTGTTCTTAGTCATCAGCATACTCATCTGGAAGCGCCATCATTGTCTGCTTAGCCAATCCGGACAGTAAGGGGTCCAAACGTGCAACCCTATGCTGGGGAAGCACTTTGTACCGTCGGCACTGCGTTTCAAAGTTCTTTAAGAAACTGTCAATCTGGTCAGTGCCTTCCACGAACTTGGTGAGACTGTGCTGGTCCAGTTTGAATTCATCTGTGTTGGGTTGGACAGGGGGGCAATAAGCGGGTCTCTTCACTGCCACAGTGATAAACTGCAGCCGCTCCTCCGGTGTCCCTCTGTCTCCCCATGCAGTAATTAGTGCCAACATTTCAGGGGTGAACGGACTGGTAGCCGCAGCAACCAGTACCCATCCTGTTGCACTGCTCCCGGGAGGTGCACTCATTCCCTCCCCGAGATTCCGCCGCCCCGGCACTGGGTTACTTCCCTGATCTCCGGGTGGCTGTAAAAGGGCAAGCTGAGCCATATCCTGAGGCTCTGCAAGCCGGGCTTCATTGTCACCGATTGTGTCAACCATGTCTGCGACCTCCTGGTTCTCATAGGGCAGTCCATATTCACGGCACTTGTCCTTCAGCTGAGCTCGGGTCCACATGTTGGATGAGCCTTCAACCTCCTTCATGGTTCAGTCGCAGCAGTGAGGTGGTGTTACAACTTGTGTTAACTGTTGCACTACTGTGTGTTCAATATCTTTAGTCCCAGGAACTTGCAATTACCATCAAGTTCCTACTATATTACAGGGTAATTACCGTACACTGTAATACAGGTTCAGTTCAGATCCCACCGCTTGCCACCAGTTAATTACAGAGCTTGTCACGGTAGCTTATGACAAGATACAGTATAATGAACACCAAATATCTGGGTTGAACTGAATGAGGCTTAGATATAATAAAATATAATGTATTCCTTAAATAAGGTGAACACATCAATATAGTACAATTAACAGACAAGAAGATAACACTTACTTAGGGTTGGGGGATGGAGAAGTATCCACTAGCAATTCTCCAGCAGTCCAGTGACATTCAAGATGGAATCAGAAGCACAACTCCAGCAATCCAGCACAACTAAAAACTGTAGGGTTGACACAGTTTATATACCTGTGCAACCCTATCCTTAACATTGAATACAGCCTATTGGTGAACAATTAACTGTATCCACTCCCTAACGTGGAGACTAACAGACTAACAGACTAACCCATGCCCTCAGGCAACAATTAGACTGGCAGAGTTTGTTGATTGACTAATACTTAATCCCTAGACATTTTGTAACAATCAAGGCAGTTACTTTTTGATCACCGTGCTTAGGCTACTCAGTCGTCTGCCCTTCATGACCTATTAGCCTAGCAAATGGCGACTGCATTTTCAGACCAGATCCAAAATAAAATACATATACACTTTAATATCTACACATATTAATAAGTTCCATTCTGGTGGGCTCAGTGGGTCGACCTTTGCCAGTTTTTAATGCCTACAGTGACTCCACATATTGGCCAAATATGAATTCTCTGCGACCTCCAGAACTGGAGATACAGAAATGTACTTTAAAACATTAAAATACATGCTTATAATGAAACATGGGAACTGGGGAACATACATTTTCAAGGTACAACAAGGTGCAAACCTCATCCCTGGACCGCAGTCCAGTTAACCCCTTGTCTCTCTGGTGAGGTCAGGGGATGAATGAAGGAACAAAGGGCACTGCGGATTTGAACAAAATAAACTCATTTATTGAGCCAACACGACGTTTCGACCTAAGTGGTCTTTTTCAAGTGACAATGGCATACGTCAAGTGACGTATGTTTTTTCTATTTTTGAGGTGTGCAGCATCACTTTATTTGTTGAGGTCAGGGGATGGCCATATGGGGTGCAACCCCTTTAATACCGGGCCACCCCCTTTCTCCCTCTACAAAAGGTTCCAACCATTAATTTGGGCCAAAAATACATCGGGCCATTTCGCATCTCAGCACTAATAAATCTAGTGTCCTTCAGATTAGAGCTTCCTGAGACCATCAAAATACACCCTGTGTTTCATTCTTCTCTGCTGAAACCTTTCCGTGAGAACCCGTTTCCTGGATGAAGACTTCCTCCCCCTGAACCAGTCCTCGTGGATAACGAAGAGGAATTCATTGTGGAAAGAATTTTGGATTCCAGGTTACACCGAGGGAAACTACAGTACCAGGTTCACTGGGGGGGCTATGGCCCAGAGGAGAGATCTTGGGAACCCAAAGATTTTGTACATGCTCCGAGACTAGTCAAAGCTTTCCACCGACGATATCCAGACAAGCCTAGCAAGGATCGTCCGGAGAACGCTCTTGGGAGGGGGGAGTAATGTCATATTCTCTAGCCTGCTGTACCCATGCTTGGCCACCGGGACTGCTGCCACACACAATGTCTTGTTCTAGCCTGCAGTACCTATACTTGTCCACCGGGATTGCTGCTGCTAAACTAAGGAACATTCCAGACCCTGATACCTGACACCTCTGCACCTGTGCTCCACCTCCCAGCCTGCCTATAAAAACCTCCCTTTCCTGTTCCTCCTTGCCTGTTTATACTGGTTCCTTAGCTCCTGCAAGGTTCCTGTGTTTACTGCTGTGCTAGCTATTGCTATCATCCTGTTCCAGTTTCCTCGTTACCGACCTCTGCTTGTTTCCTGACTTCGCTACCTGCCGCCTGCCTCGGACCCTGCTTGTTTCCTGACTTCGCTACCTGCCGCCTGCCTCGAACCCCTGCTTGTTTCCTGACTTCACTACCTGCCGCCTGCCTCGGACCCCTGCTTGTTTCCTGACATCGCTACCTGCCGCCTGCCTCTGATCTCTGCTTGTGACCCCTACTTCGCTCCCTGCTGTTCCTGCCACTGGGATCCACTTCAGCCGAAGTCCAATCCTTGACACGGGTATTGAGGGGAAGGGCATTCCAGAGGTGTGGGGCAGAAAGTGAGAAAGGTTTAAGGCGGGAGAGAGCTTTAGATACAAAGGGGGTAGAAAGAAGACATCATTGAGAAGAACGCAAGAGTCGGGATGGTGCATAGCGAGAAATTAGGGCTGAGATGTAAGGAGGGGCAGAAGAATGTAAAGCTTTAAAAGTGAGCACGAGAATTGAGTGTGAGATACGGGATTTAATCGGAAGCCAAGAGAGGGATTTCAGGAGGGGAGATGCGGAGACAGATTTAGGAAAGAGTAGAGTGATTCTGGCAGCAGAAGTAGCGACAGAGCGCTAGGCCATGCCCCCAGCAGTTCAGCCAATGAGGACGAACCTCCCGGGTGACGTCACGGCCGCACCCCGGTCACTCCCCCATCACGCCTCCCCCCCCCAGTCTTTCCCCCTGCAGACCGGGGAACTCAGCTGCACGCGCCGCCAGCCCCGCAGGGCCGTAGCCTTAGAGGATGCATATGCTTTTTCCTTAGGGCTATAAAATATCATTGAAATAAAATTAGCTTTTCACTGAAATCCTGAGGCAGCCTCTGTGCCAAACTTGTACGGTGCCTCAGAGTTAACCTATTTCGTAGCATCATCCTCCTACACCATGCCAAACTTGCTTTAAATTCAATTTTTGGTATCTTTAAATCTTTTGCAATTTCAAGTCTTTTCACCTGGATAACTTCTCTAATTACGGGAAATCCTTTATCGCGCATCTCATGAATGTACTGAAAAAAAATATACATCAAAGGGTAAAAGGGGACGATAGACAGCACTCTGATAGTGTTAAATTTATGCAATTGCAGGGTGCACGGAACAAAAGGGAACCCTTATTCCCCTGTATAGTACTAACAAATCTACGTAAGTACCAGCACTCACTGTCTAATAGCTAAATGATGAAAACAGTTGTAATGCAGAATAAACATTTAATAATAAAACGAACCAGAAATAAATCAAATGTGTTTGCAGAAACCAGTATCACAAATGGGCATGTCACAAAGTGAGGGGTGGGAGGGGGGAAGGAAAAGGGGAAAAAACATGAAACACAAGGAATATACACAAAAAACGGAGAACGGAAAGTATGCTAGGGGGGCGATGTTTCGAGGGACTACCTCTTCATCTGGCCCATTCCCCCTGGTCCAAAAGGTCCCAGAGGTAATTCCCTAAGCCTCTCTTCCCCTATAACTGGTCAAATCAGACACCCCTGAAAATAGATAGCAAACATACAGTGTAGGCTAAATACAGCTAAACAGCTAATGGCAGGGCAGCAAGAATCCACTAAAGTCAATGCCAGTAGTTCAAGTACCACAAGAAACTGTGGGCAATGGCACAGTAAAGGCTGAACACAGCTTGCAAGAAAGCAACTTGCAAAGAAGCACCAGGAGTCCACAACAGTCAATGAAAGGTTAATGGGAATAGCAAATGAAGAAAGTAATCAAACCCTCTGTGGCTCTGCTCGTGTGGAGTGCTCCACACGAGCACAAGGAGCAGAGCCACAGAGGGTTTGATTACTGTTTATACTGCATTACAACTGTTTTCATCATTTAGCTATTAGACAGTGAGTGCTGGTACTTACGTAGATTTGTTAAGATATACATCATGTTCTTCATAACGGCCCTTGGTAGGCTTTTCTTGTAGAATGTGCATTTAGGTGTTCTCCTTTTGTTTCCTCCATCACCTCACATTATTCTCAGTTATGTCAAATTACATAGCTGCAGCACAGTTTTTTGTGCTTTTGGCCGCACGGACCACCATCATTTAAAAATTGGAATCATAACTCTTTCTCAATCCTTCGTTAATTTGGCCCTTTCTTGTTTCCTGTCTTTCAATACTTATTTTTTAATAGTAATAAACCCAGCGAGCAAAATTACCTCGTCCACAAGCTGGAATTCCTCACCCTCAAGTGGGTGATTGTTGACAAACTCCACGACTACCTATATGGAGTTTCTTTTGAAGTAAGCCAAGTTGGATGCCACCGGCCACAGGTGGCTAGTGGCCCTCTCCAAATATCAGTTTACCTTAAAGTATAAACCGGGGCCTCTGAACATTGTAGCCGATGCTCTGTCCAGGAGACCTGGACTGAGTACAACACTGGATGACAGTCTCTGGGAAGAAATCCCTGGACCGGGGATACGGACCATGTACTCGACTGCCGCCATAGTGGAAGACAAAGTGGCATTCACAGAGTTGAGGGTTGCTGACTCACTGGGATGCCAATCCAAGGCCCTCCCTGCTGCCTATTGCCACCCAGATGACATGAATATCACCCCAGACAAAATCATCACTTGGAAAGAACTGGCACTGTACCAGATATGGGATCCCGTGGCTGGACCTATCCGCCAGGCCAGTCAGCAAGATAAGCCCTCATTGGTGAAACGTGCTCCCACCGACACGTTCGCTGTAATAATGCGTGAATGGGACAAGTTTGAGATCGACAAGGGCCTGATCTATCGCATGGTTCCATACCATAACCACCCAGAGAGAAGGCAGCTGGTTCTACCCAGGAACCTACAGCATATGGTCCTACGATCGCTACACGATGACCATAGGCTGTGACGGGGAGGAAAGGGTTAATACCTGATTTGCTATGCATTACTGTTGTTGCCCTGACCCCGCTATTTTTATTCCCCATTTGCAGGTCATTCCCTGTCTGCGAGGGTAAAAGACAAGATGCATTGCTTGCCATACCCTCTAACCGACACATGATGGTAGATCTTAAATGTAAGGCAGGAGGTATTTTTTTATAAGTCCAAGCAGGAATTACTTGGACATCCAGCTGTGATATGGGTTAATGAGCTGGGGCTATTTTTATGACCAAGCCTCAAAGGGCTGTAGTCCTTTTTATGACAGAGCCTCAAAAGGCTCTCACAGATTTAGAGTCCCCCCGTCTAAAAGAGTGTCAATTATGAAAAGACCCAGAGACCCATAATGTATACAATACTGGCATACTGATGCACAGCAGATGTCAGGCTAGTGACACCTTTGAGTCAGAAACCAGACACAGTGGCACCAAGTTATGGGTGTAGCCCAGGTATGCTAAGTGGCATGGGCGTCAACCATGCGCCCTGCCCACCGGACAGCCCTTTTGACCGGTCTTATGAACTGTGGGTAACTTGGCTATTCGTGGGTTTTTTTGTTCCCACGAGGGGATTGGATCCACATGTTAAAGATAGCTTTGGGCAGTATATAACTGTAGCTCCCCAAGTATCCCCAATGTGATTCCTGAATTTTAATCCATGATGTAAATATGCAAGACTTTGTTCCAGCACAGCAGCAACCAGTCCAGGAGTGAAGGGGTTAATAACCACATAACCACAGGACTTTTAAAACCAAAGCTGCATTTCTTGCGTTTGCAAGCAGAGGACAATTTCTTTTGTTTCATAGGACAATTTCTTTCATTCCCTTATTCCAGTGTGTTGTTTTCAAATGTATTCTGCAGATTTCGTGTGTTTGTCTATTAAGGAAATAAATCACAATTTATTTTGCAACTTGTTCTGTTCAATCAAGTACCCAGAAACATAAATGTGTTGATAAAAGTTGGTGTCATCGTGACAGACTTTTAAAAAACTGGTGGCAGCTGGTGGGATACTGATTGAACCTATACTGCAGTTTCCTGCGGGCTCTGTAATATAGTGAGGACCTTGTAGCTTGCAAGCTCCTCAGACAAGTAGCAACTGACACACACTTCTAAAGAGCACGAGAGACTTCACTGTTCCCTTCACCCATACCCCGAAGGCACCATGAGCGATCGCTCAGGAAGGTTCAGGTCGTGGACCAGAAAGAAAGTCGTGGAGAAATGTGCGGGGTATGGCTTACCGACAGATGGGAGGTCGAAGGCACAACTGGAGGAGGATTTGGAGCATCATGAGGACCGCAGGGTCCTACCAGAGGGGCAAGTCCCCGTAGCTGCTGTGTTGGCTGACGCTATTCAGTCCCTCATGCTCCGGGGCTGCAAGGACATGAGGAGAGTGCTAGTGACCCCCCGGTCGTGGGTGGCTTGGCACCAGGGGTTGCGGACTAGGTAGCAGCTGCGGCTGCCGAGCCTGCTGTCCCTGGGCTCACTGCACTTCTGGCTACATGGGGAATGGGTGTTAGCACTGCGGAGCGGGTACAGCTCCTGACAGCAGTGCTCGGAAGAACCGACAACTCCTACCTTGAAAACGGGGAACAAAGTCTTTCCCGGGCGGATCATCACAGCTTCAGCAAGTTCGTGGATGGCACAGATGACCTCGATGCGTTCCTGAATGACTTTGAGATGCAGTGTTCCCAGTTCCGAATTCCAAGAAGGGACTGGGTGGTCAGACTGCGACCACTGTTATCTGGCAAAGCCAAACGGACTGTGATGGGTATTCCACGCATGGATGCCGATGACTACGGTCATGTGAAAAGCAAGCTGCTAACCCAGTATGCCCTAACCCCAGAATCTTACAGGGACAAGTTCCGGACGGGGGTAGTACTCCCCGGAGAGTCATACAGCACCTATGCCAGTAGGATGGGTTTGCACAGGACTCAGTGGGTGGAGGGGAATGGGGTTACAACATTCCATACCCTGCTGGACTTATTCTTTCAAGAGCAGCTGCTGCAGCAGCTTCCCACAGATGTGAGGGGATGGGTCTATGACCATAAACCTCAGATCTATGAGGATGCAGCGAGAATGGCAGATGAGTATGTGGCCAGCCGAGTTGCAATGAAGGATCCTTGTAGCACCCAAAGGAGCGGGCCGTGCGGCCCAGGGCGCTAAGACTACCCCTCCATAGACACACCAGCCTGGGGCAGCAAACAGCACACCAAAGGCTGCAGAGTTCAAGCATGAGAGGCAGTGTTATTCATGCAATAAAGTTGGACATCTCAGGCCAGATTGTCCGGACCGGGACCGGTCCAAGGGACCCCATCAGGAACAACTCTCACCAGCTGCGAGGCCGGTCGCCCGTGTGCGACTGGCACACACAGAGGAGCCAAGTACAGCCGTGGAACCAGCCCACAGAGAGATGCCCAGCGGAGACTGCACTTGCCACCTCAGGACCAGCAGCGGAGAGCGGGGGACATCAGGTGCTCCAGTCGGGATGCAGCCCAACGATGTCCGGCAAAGCATCTGCGGAAGGTGACCATCGGAGACCGGCAGGCGGACGGCTTGATAGACTCTGGTGCCACCGTGACTCTGGTTCGCCCTGATATGGTGCGGCCAGAGGATTTGCTCCCGGGCACCGGGATGCAAGTGACCATGCCAGACGGAGGACCGCGGTCACTCCAGGTTGACCGGGTCTTTTTGGACTGGGGTGCCGGTCATGGCATGAGGGAGGTGGGGGTTTTGCCTGGGTTAGATGCTGAGGTCTTGCAGGGTAATGACCTAGGACACATTACCTGTGTTTTTACCACTGAGCTGGCACCTGTTGCAGCGATCACCAGGACCCAGTCAGCAAGGATCGCAGCAGAACCAGCCCCTGTCCCCCTGCATTTGGGACCTACAGTTCCAGTAGTCTCTGCAGAGACCAGACAGGTAAGCCAGACTCAGTCGCTTTCAGACACTGACTTACTGTTCCCTGTACCTGTTCCCTGTCCCAGAGACTCAGATGTGACTGGGGGGTGGCCAGAGTTAGGTGCCCAGTTTAGGGATGCGGTGCGATCTGATCCCAGCTTAGAGGGCATGAGACTGCGGGCGTCCGTGTCTAAGCCAAGCAAGGCTTCTTGTGGCACCGCGGGCTCCTATACAGAGAGCAAGGGACCACCGGGTTAGATGAGGTATGGTTGGGGAAGAGACAGCTAGTGGTACCCCGGGAATATAGGCAGCAGTTGTTGCTTGTAGCCCACTCCATTCCACTAGCGGGGCATCAGGGGGTCGCTAGGACGCGAGCCCGGCTGTTGCAGCGTTACTACTGGCCGGGGGCATCCAGTGAGGCGGCAGAGTTCTGCCGATCCTGTGATGCCTGCCAGTGAGTAGGTAAGGCGGGTGACCGTGTGAAGGCACCCCTGAACCCGTTACCGGTAATAGGAGAACCCTTTCAGTGGGTAGATATGGACATCGTGGGACCCCTCATGGTTCCCAGCTGGTCAGGAAAGCGCTACATTCTCACGGTGGTGGATTTTGCCACCCGGTACTCTGAGGCGGTAGCGCTTGCCAGTATTGATGCTAGAGCAGTAAGTAAAGCTCTGTTAGCCATTTTTCTAGGGTAGGTTTCCCTAGTGAGATCCTAACCAATCAGGGTTCGCAGTTCATGAGTGAATTGCTCCAGTGTCTCTGGGAGGCGTGTGGGGTGAAGCACCTGCGCACGACCCCTTACCACCCCCAAACCAACGGACTATGTGAGAGGTTCAATGGTACCCTGAAGCAGATGCTGCGAACATTTATAGAGGCAGAGGGAAAAGACTGTGAGATTCACCTGCAGCATTTGCTATTTGCGTACCGAGAGGTGCCGCAAGAATCTACAGGCTTCTCTCCCTTTGAGCTGCTATATGGTCGCAGGGTACGGAAACCTCTGGACCTATTCCGTAAGGGATGGGAAGGGGAGACTACCACTACTGATGCTTCTGTGCTTCAGTATGTGATAGATCTCAGAGACCGGTTTGAAATGCTCATGGGGTTGGCACAGGACAACCTTAGGGCTGCTCTGACCATGCAGAAGACTTGGTATGATCAAAATGCCCGTAGCAGAGAGTTCATCCCAGGACAGCAGGTACTTGTTCTCAAGCCCATTCGGGAGAACAAATTAATTGCTGCCTGGTCGGGACCATATCCGGTACTGCAAAAGATGAACGAGTGCAACTATGTTGTACAGGTAGATGCTGAGACAGGGAGAAATAAGACTTATCACATCAACATGCTGAAGGAGTACATAACACCAAGTGTGGCGTCGGTGCTGGCCATTTGCAGCCCACCGATGGGGGATCCGGCGAGCAATGCTCTGCCTGATCTCCTGGGGGAGGCTAGGCAGGGAGGTACCATGGAGCAGGTGGAGACAGGGGCTCAGCTGAGTGTCAGGCAGAGAGCAGAAGCCAGGGCTATGCTAGAGAAGTATAGGGCTCTGTTTTCAGACAAGCCAGGGAAGACACACATTGCGACACACATTGCAGAACACACAGTGCTGACAGAGGATCTGAGACCTCTGCATAAGCATGCTTATAGAGTGTCAGCAGAGGTGAAGGGCAGTATAGAGAGGGAGGTAGAAGAGATGCTGGCCCTAGGGGTAATTGTACCGTCCCAGAGCCCTTGGGCTTGTCCGGTAGTCCTGGTGCCTAAGAAGGACGGAACCACCCGGTTCTGTGTGGACTATTGGCAGCTCAATGCGGGCAAGGTGTCAGATGCCTACCCCATGCCCCGCATGGATGAGTTGTTAGATGAACTCACGGGGGCAAGGTATCTGACGACTATGGATCTCAATAAAGGGTACTGGCAGATCCCTTTGACCCAGGAGGCTAAAGAGAAGTCTGCATTTATTACCCCAAGTGGCCTCTATGAATTTCTAGTGATGCCATTCGGGATGAAAAATGCACCGGCTACCTTTCAACGCCTGGTCAATCGCTTGCTGGAGGGTATGCAAGGGTTTGCAA
>NC_134486.1:231176601-231259101 GCF_040206685.1 Ascaphus truei | reverse complement strand
AAATGATGTTAGTTAATCTCAAATAGATATAAGCCTTTAATAGGAGGATCATTACTGAGCATTGCCAGAGGAACGGGACAGGTACTTACATTAATAAATAATCCTACATTTATGAATATGTGAAAGTGGATACAGCTAAACTCCGTAATAGCGCGGTCCTCGGGGTCCACCTGAGACCCCGGCGTTAGTAACGGGGTCGCGAAAAAACAAAATGGCCGCCGCAAAAAATAAAAATGGCCGCCGTGATCTGGGACTCCACGCTGCCGAAGGGGGAGAGCTGAGATAACTCTCCCAGAGCCCAGCATCGCAATGGCAGGCCCCCGGGCCCTTTCCCACCCCCCCCCCCCACTCCCAGCAGCACTTACCCTTACCCAGCATCTGCAGCAGTTGATCTGTGCAGAGAAGCTGCGAGGGGGAGGAGAGCTCATGGGATGTCAGCTGTTTCTGAGTTCCTGGCCAGGGATCAGCTCCCTTCAATTCTCCCCCACAGCAGCAGAGATACAGGCAGGGAGAGGGGGGGAGGGGCTCCCTGAGCCCAGCGTCGCACCAAACCACAGCAGCACACCCCCTCCCAAACCACAGCACCACCCCCCCCCCCCCCCACACACACACACCCCACAGCAGCACTTACCCAGCATCTGCAACAGTTGATCTGTGCAGAGAAGATGCGAGGGGGAGGAGAGCTCACGCAGCCTTTGCTGGGATGTCAGTTGTTTCGGAGTTCCTCGGCCAGGGATCAATCCTCCCCCACAGCAACAGAGATACAGGCAGGGAGAGGGGAGATTAATGAATCTCATTGCAGAATATGATCAGATTATATCAGTTATGATTGAATGTTTGTTGTTCATGTAAATGAAATGTCATTTCTATACCCCTAAGTATTCACACACATATATGTATTAATAAATAAATATTCACATTTTTTAGTTATACAGCTAAACCCCATTATAGCGCGACCCATTATAACGCGAATCCGCTTATAACGCGGTTTTCACGTGGCTCCCGTTTAAAAAAAAATGTTTTTTTAATATATTTTTACATTATTTTTGCACACTGCACACTGCACACTGCACACTGCCACACTGCACACTGCCACACTGCACACACTCTCACTGCACACACTCTCACTGCACACTGCACACACTCTCACTGCACACTCTCACTGCACACCCTCACTGCACACTCTCACAGCACACTCCTCACAGCACACTGTTTTGGGCCTGCCGCTGCGACGCTGGGCTCATTGATCTCTGTCTGTACAATTTCTCTTTATCCGGGTAAGCTGACTGGATGGTACACTGTCCATCCACCTTGGTAGGTGGCAGCTGTCCCTTCTAATAAAGTTATTTTTATCAGTATCCTTAAAGTAGGTTTTTGTTTTCACCATATTGTTTTCTATGTATATGGTTAAATCCAAAAAATTAATATTTTGGTAATCCCATTCACTTGTAAATGTTAAATTAAATGTGTTTGTGTTCATTTTCTCCAAAGACAGAGATCAATTTGAAATACAATCAGAAAAAATCCAAAATAAATTCCTGGAGAAAAAATACAAAAAAGAATTACTTGAGAAGGCGAAAGATAAGGTGGATGAAATAAATAGAAGCGAATTATTAAAAGTAAAACAAAAAGATCATATGATGAATAGAAAATTTGATTTTGCATTTCTCACAGGGTATAACAGGGAGGCAGGAAAAATTAGGAACATGATCACCAAGCACTGGGACATTTTGAAAAATGACCCAATTTTGGGTCCTACTATACCAGACAGACCAAATGTCATTTTCAAAAAAGCAAACAACTTGAAAAACAAACTAGCCCCAAGTGCACTTAGAGATATCAAATCTAAGGATAGTAGTTGGTTAAATAGAAAAGGTTTCTTTGGCTGTAAGAGTTGCACAGCATGCCAGTTCAAGTCACCAGACCACATCCATTTTTGTTCTAATGTAACAGGAGAAAGCTTCAATATAGAGACCTTTATGACCTGCAGGACAGACTATGTAGTCTATCTTTTGGAATGCTCCTGCAGGTTACAGTACGTAGGGAAAACTATCAGACCTGTGAGAACAAGGATCATAGAGCATTTGAGTGGTATAAAAAGAAAACTGTTGAATCATAATATACCTAAACACTTTGTGGAATTTCATGGTGGTGAACCGGCATGCTTGCAATTCAAGGCCATCGAACATGTATTACCACACTGGAGGGGAGGAGATAGGGGATCAGAGCTGCTCAAAAGGGAGACATTCGGGATCCACCGCCTTAAGACACTTACCCCCAAAGGTTTAAATGCAGAAATAGATCTTGCTCCTTTTTTGATATAAATATGTGGCTGCATCTAATAATCTTGTTTTTTCTTCTGTTCCTTCCTGCTTCTTTTTTTCGTCCCAGCCTTCTGCGTTTAAGGATAAAATATTTATATAATCCTGTCTGTATTATTATATCTTTAGGTAGAAGATATCACCATGTTGTGTTATTACCATTCAATGTACTGTATCTGTTTTTTTATAAATGAATAATACTGTAGAATAATTATTATGGCTATCACATAGCAGCTTCAAACAAATGTCGAATAGATGTTCACATATATGCAATAGATAGGTTATTTTCATCTTAATGTATAATATATTATTTGTTATTCTTAATGAATCTCATTGCAGAATATGATCAGATTATATCAGTTATGATTGAATGTTTGTTGTTCATGTAAATGAAATGTCATTTCTATACCCCTAAGTATTCACACACATATATGTATTAATAAATAAATATTCACATTTTTTAGTTATATCCACTTTAACATATTCATAAATTTAGGATTATTTATTAATGTAAGTACCTGTCCCGTTCCTCTGGCAATGCTCAGTAATGATCCTCCTATTAAAGGCTTATATCTATTTGAGATTAACTAACATCATTTAATAAATTATATTGTCCAAGTTTTCTAAACAATGTTCTAGTCTACCCCTAGAATTCCATAGCCATTTATACCATTCATGATTGCCCTCTTCCTCTATATAACTAATTAGTAGATTAATAGTCCATTAAGTTTATAACATTATGAAATACACATCTTCATTGATGTAAGATGTTATCTTCCACAAGTATTATATAGTCTAAATGAAGGTTCATACCCTATATATCATGTGAATTGTTTCCTGTAGGTCATTATTGTAGCCATATTAGTTTTGCAATATATATGCTCATATCTTTGTTTTATATAAGAAAGACACCTGTGCCATTAGGACTGATTGAATTATTTTAGCTTAATTGCATAATTGATCTATGAAGGTATATAGAGCATCCATTTGCCTCAGTACACACACTCCTGACGAAGCTGGATACAGTCTATCTAGACTGGGCGAAACGCGTAGAGTGGTATCTTTTTGGACCTGAAGGCGATCCGTAGTTCTCCAGCCGAGTAGCAGTGACGTCACACGCTTCGACGGGCGCAACGAGACAGGCCCCGATAGCAGACTACACGCAAAGGAGTCTTGGAGGACCCAGGGGAGGCGGTGAGCAGTGCGGTGACCCTTCATTTCTCACAAACTGTGACCAATGCTTGTTTTTATTTTGCACATTGTAATTGCGCACTTTTATACCTTTTTATACATAAATTTTGTCTATCAGACTGATCGCACTATGTAGTGTTATCTTATCTCTCCTATATACATCAACATACTGCTGAGTGTACCTTTGAGGGAGATCCTGACTGCATTTATTCCATACGGGTAGCAGCCCTAATTGCAAACTGCTCTTTATCCATCTGAATCCTGTGAGTAGGCTGAATACTCGAGCCAAGATTACATCATATGCCAGATTCTATGTTCCATACATCTGCACTTAAATTGTGTATTTTCTCTTTCCCTTTATCCCATACATGCTCCTCCTGGATTGTTTGAAATATATCTTACTTCTTGGAACCCGCGAAACAGGTCCCACCAGAGGGTTTGAGCTGGGTTATTAATTAGCACATATTATGATTTTTTAATATCACGTTTATTAATTTTTACAACATCATTGATTAAGTTCACTTTATATATTTTTTAATATTGTTTATATCACTTTTAAGCTGCTTGCGCCTTGGTTCACTATTTTCACAGAATACACAGGCTACAATGACTTTGTCACCCGTGTCTTCAACCACGACTACTAATTGGGGTCACAAACTGATAATGAGGTATCAAGCCTCTGTACTTCACCTCCTAAGTCCCCAATAATTGCCCCAAGGGGAAAACAAAACATGCAGATTCAGCCACAGAGGACACCCGGAAGCATGGCTGATCCTCATTTTAGAGCCGTCACTGTACGACAGTGAGTGTAGGTCAGTCTTTGTGTATATTGTGTGAGTGTCTGTGCTGGTCAATTGCTTTATGTTGTGCAGATCTGTGTGTGTTGTACACATCAGGGTCTCTGTGTGTGTGGTTTTTTTTGTGTGCAGATAAGTGTCTGTGTGTGAGTGTTTTTAGTTTTCAGTAAATGTATCTGCAGGTTAGTATGTGTTTCTGGAAAATACATTGTGTTTGTAGAAAGTATGTGGTTGTTTAATTTGTATGTGGTGCACGTATCAGGTGTGTGCTCTCTTCTTTATAGTGCCTAGATACAGATATAGCTGCCATTATTTGATATATTTATCCTCAAACAATTTTTTTTGTTTAGATTAAAATCAATGTTTATTGAGGATAAACTCAACCTGCGCCTTGGGTAAAGTGGAATCTGAATTTAAAAAGAAAGCTGTGGCTTCCAACCCTTTTCTTGTGGTATTCTTGTATAAAGGGATGCTACATCACAGACAGATCCTCAGACCAGGTAAATTCTTGAAAATACCCCAATAGATGTTTTATGTCTCTAAGGCAGGGGTGCACAAACTTTTAAGTCTGTGCCCCCCTGCCTGCTCTCCTTTTTTGCTCGCGCCCCCCCTTACCTGTTCTCCGGCATCTTCTGACATCACGTGATCCAGCAGTGTCATTTCACGCGTCTGAAGCCACGGGAGACCAGGTAAGGGAACTTACAGAGACCTCGCACGTGCTCCCCCGGCATTTACTTTAAATGCTTTGGGGAAGAGCGCAGGGCCTCTATAAGCACCGCCCCCCACCCCAGAAAATTTTCCGCGCCCCCCAGAAAATTTTTCACCCCTGCTCTAAGGTGCGAATCTAACTGACTGTAAGGAATCGGGGAGCACGTTCCCCACGGCGCACTCCCTCCTTACCTGCTGCTTCGTGCAACCCCGCTGTCTCTACAGCACGCTCACAGAGGAGCTTTGTAGACATCGTTGTGTTGGGCTCCACCCCCGGTTACGGCGTGCTTCAGCGTCACGCGGCGCGCACACGTGATGCATGTGCACCGCTCCCCAGCTGCGCGTCAACTACCCTTATCACGCCCACCTGTCTCCTGCACCACTCCACCTATCCTGGCCTCCGCTGAGGCCGCACCTCTACTCCTCCCCTCTCTCATTGGTCCTGCTCTCCCATATATGCTCAGCTGTGCCACTTGCACTTTGGCTGAGCATAGTTCCAGTTAGCGTTGTTCTCCCACTTCCTGGTTCCTTGTCTTGCCTCATCTCGTGCTTCTTGCCTTGTCTTCAGTTTGATCTCCAGTGTACCAACCCGGCTTAATCCTTCGACTCCGTACTTCTGGTTTACCGACCCCGGCTTACCTCTGACCTTCCGCATCTCTCAAATCCTGACCATGGCTTACGGACTTTGACGTTTCTACTGGCTCTCACCCCTGACCACGACTATTGGACTTCGACCATTCTACCGGCTCCTACCTCTGACCTCGGCAAGTATCAAGACTACTCTAACCTCTCCATCCCGACCCGGCTGCTTGACCAGCCACTCTCCAGACGTGCCCCCGTGGCTGTGGGTGGCGTTTATACCCATTCCCAACCTCAGTCCTGGGATCCCGCCTTGTTTGTGGTGAGCACAGCATTACACTGACAAAGGGTTGCAAAAAATGATCAACATATTCAGAAATATTAGATGTAACAGAATCAATGTCCGATACAATATAGTAGGTCTCCCTGGGGGGTCAACCAAACCTTTATGCATCTTGGGTGTTCTTGGTTGGGCAATATCTAGAAATCCTATATTCAGGTTCTCTCAGTATACCCATCTCTAAACCTTGTTTCAGTAGTTTCCGTAAATGTATCTGAAAGTCTGGTATGGGACCTTTACTTAGTCTCTTAGAAGATGTTGAATCTTCAAGGAGTCTATGGGCCTCTTTAATCACCTATCTTGAATTAAAACCCCACCTCCTTTATCTGCCTGTCATTTCGCTATATTTCTGTCATTTTTTAGGTCCTCCATAGCTTTCTTTTCATTCTGCTTTAAAATTAATCTTCCTTTCACACAGTGACTTAAAATCATCCAATACCAATTGATGAAAGACATCAATATTCTAACATCTAGATTATGAGGGGTAAAATGTAGATTTCAGTTTGAAATTGGTATGTTGAAAAGATTCCATAAATGGTTGTTGAGAACTGACATTTATATCTGGGGATGAGTCGACACCTTCATTTTCTTCAAGAAGGGCAACAAGTCCCGCCAGATATTCCTGCTCAGGGTTATAGAAATCTATAAATAGAAAAGAGGCACAGCGCACCAGAATGAATGGCAAATAGGTGTATTGAAAACATACAAACATATAACACTGACTCATATGAAATGAGAATAAAAGCAGGCTCCTTGCAATCCCAGGTGAGAGCTGGTCAGTCCAACAATCGAATATAGATGGGACCCAACATAGTGAGTCCCGGATGGCAACTCTCAGCACTCGGGAAGAAGCGAGATGCAAAATGAAAGCTCAACAGCAGATCCACCGCTGAGGCTACAGCTCGCGGCCGCGCGCATGAACGCCGAGATGGGGGAAACCTACGCTCACATTTCCAAACAGCTGAGCACTGATGAAGCACTCCCCGTGCAAAACGCGTAGAGGTCATCACAATCACGTTGTTACAACATCACGCCTACGGGGGTTAGAGCCTCCAGATCAGCTGTGAGCAGCTCAACTGTTTGGAAGTGTGAGTGGAAATTTTCCCTGCTCACCATACTAGGGAAGAGATTCATAGTTCTTAAAAGGTCGAAACCTCGGTGTTATGATATCAATAACATATTCAGTATTTCAATAATCTGTGACACCAAGGGTTAATGGACATTTTTAAAATACCTATTTCTATTCTATGTAAACTATAAGAAATGTATTGTCTCATAAAGCAAAGATGTTTTGATGAGTGTGAGAGGTGAAAGCACCTAGAGTACCAGAGCTTAACCTGTGGTTATCAATGATGACCCACTCAAATTATATGTGTATATTGTGGAGGGCTGGTGACAGTACCCAAACCTACCAGAGGTCCTGGGGTTAGCTTCAAAGGGGACCTCACATTCTTGAATTTCCCTGTGAGTAGCAGAGAAGGGTGACAAAATTCATCTTGCATGTTCTTATAGATTTACTAAATATAAGATATCATGGGTCTGACAACAATTTGCAAGAATAACAAATATATCTTTGTAACATTTGCGATAAGATGAATTGGATGATGCTAGATAGTCCACGATTGTTAGGGGGCAAAGGACAGATATCCATTTGTCACTCAAACAAGCATTAAACATATCAAGTTTCATATCCACACGTATTTTAATTATACAAACACAACAGTGAAGATGCCATTCTTCTAAGTATTATAGAAATAAAGTTTTGAGCATGTTTCTTTATTCAGACAACTTTTGATTAAAAATAACGTTTTTTTTCTTAAGATATAAAGGTGTTATTGGATGTTGATATGGGGGGGGGGACACCTAGAAGGTGGGTGTAAGAGATCTGTGCAGAGGTACACTCAGGGAGACCGGTTTGGGGGAAATTAAACATGGCTTTATTTAGCCTGTCAATTTAAACAGCAGTTTAAGGCAAAACATAATACAAAGAAACAAACACCTATCCCTGTGTAAGGGCCGACTCACTTCCCCAGTCCCTATCTGCAAGGCTGGGGGGAAAAGCCCCTTACCCACCTATCACCCCAAAGTCTTAAGAGGTAACTCTAAGCAGGGGCTCTTTTTGGCAATCTTTGTGTCTGGGTGGGTGTCTGTTGAGGGCCAGCCTCTTGCAGGTCCCTCTGTCCTCTGTGTCCAGGAAAAGAGGTCTGGTGTCTTGTTATTAGCACAGCTTTGTGCTCGAGATTTAATTTCCCTAAGCAGCACCATTGGGATTGTGCTCAAGAGTCTCTTGGTCTGTCCCCAACATGATTTTTTTTACTCTCCTCTGATAACCCAGGTGGAGCTGGTTAATTGACTAACTGCAATTAACCATGTCTCTGCTGGATTTCTCAGACCACTAGCTCCAGCTTTATTTGAACAGGGATAAGTCGCTGTTACAGTGGGCTTATGTTGTGGTCAGTGAAAGAGGATTTTTAGGATAAAAACACTACAGTTAGAATATAAATTTGAAAACATAAAGGGTGTGTTGTCTGTTGCACATGTCGATTTTCATAATTCCAACTTGAAGCCTCTCTGAAGGAATCAGATATTGTGATGTGGTAACGTGTAGGATTTCTGTTCGCTTATCTTTATATTTTATGAAAATGTCTGCATATATTGTAATGTATGTTTGTGTAATTATCTTTTTCTGTAACCTAAGAACTGCACTACTTTTGTATATTAAATCTAAAATTGAATAAGTATTGTCTTTGGCTTTAATTGTACTTTGCATGTTTTGAAGAGAATAATTACATTTGTGGACACATTTTGCTACAAGAGATTTTTGTGTGCTAATTACATATTTTGCTTAGTAAACCGGGACCAAGGACCCCAGCGATTATATTTTCTGTATCCTTGGTGGTGGCAGCGTTAAAGTGATATTAGTGACGGATAGAGCGGGGATATTATGCATTTGAGGGACCATAAGGGGGTGAAAAGTGGGTCAGTCAGGGCGCTGTGTGTATTAAGCCTTGTCACATATACAGGTGACATGCTCAAAAGTGTGCCATTCGTGACACACCATTTTAGGGAATTCATTACCAGTTTAATAATTCCAGGTTAGCAATGGAATAATCATTTTTCCCACTCATAGCAACTTTAGCATAATAGTTTTACTTGTCTATCTTCACACAAGGTTGCAATTGTTAACATGTTAATATTATGTGGCTATATTACAGTATGTGTGTAGCAGTGTAAAACATTCAGATAATACCACACTATCAAGGTAGTGCCCCGACGAACAATATATATATTTTTGTCTCTTCAAGATAATTATAATAATTCAGTTATAGGAGGCGAATTTTATCCAGCTGAGGTGCTTTACAACAAGCCTCTTATTCTTCTGAGCCTCATAGATTATTAATTTGCTACTCCAAGCCTCTGAATGGCTTCTCATTCTAGTGTTAGAGGTTACATAGTTACATAGTAGATGAGTTTGAAAAAAGACATACTGTACATCCATCAAGTTCAACCTATGCTAACTATAGACGACAGATACTTTATCCTATATCCGTACTTATGATTCAGAGGAAGGCAAACAAAAAACCCAAGTGAAATATCATCCAATGATATCTCATAAGGGGAAAAATTAATTATTTCCTGACTCTGAGAATTGGCAATCAGATTACTCCCTGGATCAACAGCCTTCCCATGTTACTTATTTCGTATATCCCTGTACACCTTTCCTTTCTAAAAAGATGTCCAACCTTTTTCTGAACAAATCTATTGTATATGCCATCACATTCTCCATGGGTAATGAATTCCACACTTTAACTGCCCTTACGGTAATGAATCCTTTCCTTTGTTGCTGGTGAAATCTCCCTTCCTCCAACCTTAATGGGTGACCCTGTGTCCTTTGTACTGCACTTGGGATGAATAGTTCTTTTGAAAGCTCCTTGTACTGTCCCCCCAAATATATTTGTATATAGTTATCATATCTCCTCTTAGACGCCTCTTTTCTAACGTAAATAAATCTAATTTAGCTAGCCTTTACTCATAAGTTAGATTGTCCATCCCCTTTATTAATTTGGTTGCTCTTCTTCGCACTCTCTAGTTCCATAAGGTATTTTCTAAGGAGTGGTGCCCAAAATTGTACTCCATATTCAAGGTGTGGTCTTACTATTGCTTTATAAAGGGGCATAATTATACAATAATTACTTCCCTTCCATCCATTGCACGTTTAATGCAAGATAAGATCTTGTTGCCATTGCAGCTACTGCTTGACTTTGGGCACTATTGCTAAGCCTGCTGACTACAAGCACTCCTAAATCCTTCTCCATCAAGGATTCCCCTAATTTATCCCCATTTAATTTGTAAGTTGCCTGTTTATTTTGTTTCCCAAATGCATAACCTTACATTTATCTGTATTAAACATCATCTGCAATTTACCTGCCCAAGTATCCAGTCTCTCCAAGTCCCTCTGAAGAGAAATTACATCCTGCTCTGATTCTACTACCTTACACAATTTAGTGTCATCAGCAAAGATGGAGACTTTGCTCTCTATGCCAACCTCAAGATCATTAATAAACAAATTAAAAAGCAAGGGTCGCAGTACCGATCCCTGAGGTACTCCACTCACGACCTTAGCCCAACCTGGAAAAGTTCAATTTAGGACAACCCTCTGTTGTCTATCCTTCAACCAGTTTTCAATCAGGTGCATATATGTTTACTGGGCCCCAATTTTCTTTATTTTGTACACCAACCTCTTGTGTGGAACTGTATCAAAAGCCTTTGCAAAATCTAAGTAGACCACGTCAAGTGCATTACCCTGGTCTAAATTCCTACTTATCTCCGCAAAGAAACAAATAAGTTTAGTTTGGCATGATCTATCCTTCATAAATCCATGCTATTACTAATAATTCTGTTTCCATTAGGTATTCCTGAATATTATCCCGTAGTAAACCTTCAAGTAGCTTCCCCACTATTGAAGTCAGGTTTACAGGTCTGTAATTCCCCGGTTGTGATCTTGCTCCCTTTTTAAATATAGGCAGCACTTCTGCTATGCGCCAATCTTGTGGTTCTGAGCCTGTGGAAATTGAGTCCTTGAATATTAAATATAATGGTTTGGCTATTACTGAGTCAACTCCTTGAGAACTCTTGGATGTATGCCATCGGGGCTAGGTGCCTTATTTACTTCTTTTTTTCAACCCGCCTATGAACTTCTTCCTCAGTTAACCAATTGTTCATTAATATGGAGGTTGTGGCTTCCTCCTGTGGCACTACTATTGAATTGATTCTTCCCTGTAAACACAGAGGCAAATAATTTGTTTAATACCTCAGCTTTTTCCTTATCTCCAATAATCTGCCTATCCATCTCACACTGAAAGGGTCCTATATTTTCTTTTCTGATTTTGTTGTTGTTAAGGTACTTAAAGACCTTTTATGGGTTGATCTTACTTTCTATTGCAGTTCTTTTTCCATTATTCATGTTTGCAAATTTTATTGCCCTTTTGCAATTTCTGTTATATTCCTTATAATTCTGATATGATGCCTCTGTCCCTTCTGACTTCAAGAATCTAAATGCCTGCCTCTACTTTTCCATTTCCTCCCCTACCTGTTTATTTAGCCACATTAGTTTTGACTTATTTCTTTAATACTTATTACCCAAGGGTATACACTGATGTGTGCTTTTCTAACAATGTTTTAAAGACTGCCAATTTATCTTTTACATTCTTCCCTGCAAAAACGTCATCCCAATGCATTCCTTGTAGATTAGTCCTCGGTTTATTAAAATCTGCCTTTTAAAGTTTAAGGTCTTTGTTGACTCCAAGTAATCTGTTTTTTGATCATTTATTTCAAATGAGACCATGTTATCATCACTATTACCCAAGAGTTCTCGGACTTGAATATTTGCTATTACTTCTACATTGTTTGATATTACCAAATCCAGTATTGCCCCTGTTCTGTTTGGTTCCTCAATGAGTTGGGTAATTTAATTGTCTTTAAGCACCCCAAAAAAACTGTTTCCTTTTCTTGTAATGCTAATCTCATTTCCCCAGTCTATGTCTGGATAATTAAAATCCCCCATTATGCAAACAAGACCCAGTTTTGTTGCCTTCTCCAATTGCAAAAGTATTTTAGCTTCCTCAATCTCATAGATATTTGGGGGTTTAAAGCATATCCCTACAAACATTTTCTTTATACTTTTACCTCCACTGCTAATTTCTATCCACAAGGTCTCTACATTTTCATCATTCCCTTCATAAACTTCTTCCCTTATAATAGATTTTAGATCCGCTTTAACATATAAAACATACTCCACCTCCTCTTCTATTTGCTCGATCCTTCCGAAAAAGGGAATAACCCTATACATTAACTGCCCAGCCATGATGTAATGGCCTTTTCTGTTTTGTATTTCTTTATCTGAAGCAGAGATGCAAGATAATACTCATTTTGAAAACTCCTTTGTGTTGTGACTGTGCTCAATGTTTAAAAAACAGTTTTGTGTTCTATTTTTACTTCATTTTTTTCTGTGTTATTGTTTTGTTACTAAACCAACCTGCATCCTGCCCCCCAACTATCAGGAATATCAGAATTAATGGAATTTTCTCCTTATATTGTATGTACAGTATATGTCATATATTAGTGATTTACAGTGAGCTTCATAGCAGCACAAAGTAGCAAGGGAAGAGGACTGCTTTAAAAAATAATTATTAAATAATTATTAATTCATAAAATATTGGCATATATAAACTGATAAGCAACCACTGCAAGGATTCCCATAGTATTTTCTTTTTTTAATTTCTTTTTTATTTGTAAAGAGTCATTCTGGGTACAGAAAATAAGAAGGCTGGAAAGGGGTGAGAAGATGCCAGTCCGTTACATTAAAAATAGGGAATATATCGGCTATTGATAAATAAATATAACACGTGGCAGCACGTTGAAGTAGCATTGTGATAGTCAGTCAGGTTTTAACACATTTCAAAGAATGGGTCAGGTAGAATTCTGATGCTTGGATTTAGACCGGCAAACGTGCAGATAATCTGATTAGGTTGATTAATTCCGCATATGGACTGATTACATTAGGTATTGTTGGTGTAAATGGAAGATCATTTTCGTTAATTTTTGATCCAGAAAAACCTGATTCATTGGTTTAGAATAAAACTCCTGACTGTACTATAATAGAATGCTTTGTTGATTTTAAAATGTCATACCAAAGTTCATGTGGATTGTGAACAACTGAAATCATATTGCTTCTAGTTATGAATCAAGTCTGCTGTAAACCATCTCTACACAATGGAACCAAAAGTTCAATTGACATATTTCAGCCACGCTGTGCAGCCCAGAGCTGGCTCATGCTGCTACTGTGCAGCAATCGTTAACTGCTTTGCTGCCAGAGGTACAATGCATAACTGGCACCTGTAACACCAACGCTTAGAGCTACAGAGCTCCGGTAAATCTACTGTGACATTACATACCTAAAACAGCAACGGGCATTATTTTATCTGAGGTTAACGCATATCAACAAAGCTAATTCTATGGAAAAACAAGAGCCAGAATACATCTGATTAGCATAGGCTTGATGCCATGTTAAGTTAGCACTGCCTTGCCTTCGCTTCAAATAACATGGCAGTTGTTCATACTGTACCTTATGCCAATTTGGATATGTAAAGTATATACAAATGACTTCAGTTAGCATATTTCTTAGGTGTGTTCAGTTTTGTGCACAGGTATCTCCAGATGTTGTATAAAAGGAGTGTTTTGGATCGGTATATCAGCCACTCAGGCCCAGATCCACAAAGCTCTGTGAAGTCAGGACTCATAACGTCATGTTAACAAAACCAGTAACAGATGTTATGTACCCTGACGTTAATGCCAATCCACAAAGCTAATAATATGCAAAGGCAATGGCCGTTTATCTCATTAGCACAGGCTTAATAGCATGTTAACTTAGTACTGACTTGTTAGCTTCAAATACTATGGTGTTAAGCCTCTCTTACCCAAAAGACAACATTAGTCCCATCCAGACCATCAATGTGTATTAAATTTAATTTAAAAAAAGAGAAGACTGGAGAGGAAAAGAACCCGGTAAATAACAATATTATAGGTATGATTCAACTAACTGTGGTGTTACACTTATCCTGACCCTGTAAAAGACCTAATTCAGGGTCTAGATGTGAGTAATGCCAAGTTTCGCTGTGACCTAAGTAACGCATCATTAAATCCCTGCGTTACCTATAACGGATCTCGGAGGATCTGTGTTGTTACAGGGAACACCTCTTTTGCATATTATTAGCACGCACGTCCGTTATAATAATGCAAGGGCTCATTACGACTGAAAACATCATAACACTGCGTTAGTGAGTTTTGAAGATAGCCGTTGGCATTTAATAAGGTGGTAATTTGAGCCAATGCCTCGTTAAGTCAATAACGGAGCTTTGTGTATCTGGGCCAGCAGATGTTTTTGCATATAATAAGATTTGTGGATATGCGTTAACCTCAGGAATAATAATGGCCATTATTAGGCCATAGTTACCTGACCTCTGGATCTGGGACTAAGGGCCTCATGCAGTAAGCGTTGATAAGGGAAATATGGCCATGTTATAGCCAAAATTGGGTTTGAGATTCAGTAAGCGCCGATAAGTGCTTCATATCGCCAGGTTTCGGAGCCGATAATTTGGTTATGGCCAGTCGCCTGCCGATAAGCCTGTTTTCGACACTGATCGCCACTTTTTTAAATCGGCTGGATTCAACAAAAAAAAACAGCTTATCGGGGCTGATCGGCACTACGAAATTGAGATGTTATGGCCGATTTCTCCCGCCAACTAAAGTTGGCATTTTGGACGGGAGAACGATCGCTAAGGCTGCCGGAACGGCACTTAGAAAAAAAAAATCTTCTGTACATCAATGGAAGTCAATGGAGCGGGGACGTATAACAGTATAGTACTGTTTACGTTTCATTGCTCACAATACAAGGGGGATTTGCATTACAGTGTGGGGGCATTCCCTGCATTGTGTCACAGCTGATGTGTCTTATTTGCATAACATTCGACTTTTACATGTTTTCAGCATTTGCGGGTCACATTACTCATCATGTGATGATGTGGCAAGGGAAAATACTATACTACACTCTTAAAGGAGAACCTCACATCATATCACACATTTTACTCAACTCAGCGACAATTATTTACATGATGTCACACATGTCACACATGTCACACATACACAGTATATTCATCTTCCTTTACATTACACAATGCTTGTAATGTGACAAGCATCTTTAAACGTTCATGTACATCTGTATTCTCATGTTTACATATACTTTTGGGTCCTCCCTATTTTCATGACGTCACTTATTGGACGCTCAATCACATTGCATGTTTACATTGTAACCGTTGCATTACAAGCACTTCAACCTAACTTATACACACATGTACAGTAATTCATCATTGGGACACCTTGTAAACTCATTCTATACCAACTATCCTCCTTACACAAATGCATGCATATGCACACGACTATTCATTGTTGCCAACATGTCACAATAACATGGATAATTACACATGTTACACAAAACTTTTCCCACGTCAATCTCAGCCTTTTTGTCTCATTACATGACTGACTCTTGCGTTCACAAGTGTTACATGCATTGCACATGCAACTATTTATTTGCAAGCAATCTTTGTACAAAGCTTCACGTCACATCATTGCCAAATATCATCATTCCCTGCAGAATACACACAACAAATACTTAGAACAACAAGTGCACACAGCTTGCCACAGAAGTACTTTATTATGTTAATGTAACACCTTGCATTTTACTATGTCACGTGACATCATCACATACCTATTTAAAGGACGCACATTACCTGCTCATTCACAGCTACTCATTTCAAAATGTTGCGAATGTTTAGGAGACGCAGGAACATTCTTTTCTATGACATGCTTGATGATCAAGAGAATCATATAGGGCAAGGTAGGGACACACCGAGGGACAGTGACAGTGACGCGGATACGACAGGGACAGGGAGAGGGACAGGCCGAGGGACAGGTAGAGGGACAGGAGATCAGAGGAGAAGACAGAGGAGACAACTTGTGCCTCGTCCGCGTCTGTACAGGGAGAGAACCCTGTTAGATGGGATGAGTGAGGAGGAGATTGTAAGTCGCTATCGTTTGAGTTCAGCAGCAATCTTAGCTCTTTATGAGGAGATAAGGGGGGATTTAGATTTTTTCACAGCCAGAGGTCGTGCAGTCCCTGGGCTTGTTAAAATGCTGTGCTCATTACATTATCTTGCTTCCGCGTCATACCAGACAACTGTGGGCATAGTGGGCGGGGTCTCGCAATCTACATTCTCGCGGGCCTTGACCCAGTTTCTCTATGCACTCAATAGACGCGCTAGGAATTATATTCATTTTCCTACAGAGGCGACAGAGTGGCTGGAAGTCAGGACTGGCTTTTATAATATAGCAGGGATACCATCTGTGCTGGGTGCAATCGATTGCACACATGTTGCTTTGATTGCACCTAGTCAGAGTGAGCATGTGTACCGCAATCGGAAGCACTACCATTCACTCAATGTACAGGTGGTATGTGATGCGACGATGAGGATAATGCATGTGGTACCCAAGTTCCCTGGTTCCAGTCACGATTCCTCTATCCTGAGGAACTCTTCAGTCTTCCATGCGTTCGAAGAGGGACATTTTGAACCTGGTTGGCTGCTGGGTGAGTACATATTTACATGTTCTAACACAAAACACATGTTGATTTAGGAATGTTGGCATTGTACAATTTGATCACTAATGTCAGCTTATGTGTGCTCCATTCATTATAGGTGACTCAGGATACGGAATTAGGCCGTGGCTCTTGACTCCGGTGCTAAACCCTCAAACTGAAGCAGAGGACAGGTACAATGCAGCCCATATATCTACAAGATCTGTTATAGAGAGGACATTTGGCCTACTCAAGACCAGGTTTAGGTGTCTGGACAGAACTGGTGGGGCTCTTCTATACAAGCCTCAAAAAGTGTCTGATATTATCCTTGCCTGTTGCATTTTGCACAATGTTGCACTCAGGCACAATGTACAGTCAGACCTAGCTGAGGCTTTGGTAGACGAGCATCCCACCCATGTAGCTGCTGAAAATGAACAAACAGCCAGTGGTGGCCAGACACGACAGAATCTCATCAATTCATTTTTTTCTTGTAAGTACAAACTCATATGTTCCTAGTACTACTTTTATAGTTTAATTATGTTATATTAACAATAATGTTTCTTTATATAACCTTCTGTTAGGACACAGATGAATATGGGTTGCACACCTTTCTTTTCTCTGCTGTGTGCACAAAGGGATGTGGCACCGGTATGTTATTGTTGCACAGGTTATATAATCCCTCTTCAATTGTACTTTAGTTGTGTGTATGTGAATACAACTTGGGTAACAAAGCAATAATATTTTAGCATTGTGGTATTCCTTATGCTAAGACAAAACACATATTATGCCCATAATCATTCATGCTTCTAGTATGCTTACATACAATGTTATTGGTGCAGTGTAACATGTACATCCAGATGATGTGTACACCAGGCTGATTTACATTTTGAATGTCATGAAATATACATGGTGTTGTACATTTAACACCAAATACACACTTTGCTGTGTTGTTTACGGTACTGAAGATGGCATGTCAATGTTTGCAATTTATATATTGTTCCTTTGCATTATAGGTATATCTCCAGTATGACTGATCATGGTATGTATATTTGCTGACATCTCTCATAAGATGTGGCTACCTCAATCTTCCTATAATTATTGGAACTAAAAACCCAACATATTGGTTTAAACACAAATGTTACATATATGTACTTTCTGTATCATGTATATGCATTTAGCTACTCTTGAGCTTTCATGTGCATTGTATTACAAAATGATTACTCACATTTCATCACATTTTATGTATGTTTCCTTATAATTTCCATTAATGTAATATAGAGGTGGTTGGAGAAAAGGGGATAACTGTACTTATTTGTTTACTTACGGGAGCACATTCATCACTAGCATAGACACACTTTTTAAGACAACTGTTTGTGTCTCTATCAATTGGTGTAGGATCCATGTATAACACCGACAAATGATAACACCAGCTTTATTATGGTAGCTTATATCATCATATTGACTATACTATGTATTTCTAAACGATTAATAAACACAGTAAACTATAGTTAGTTAGGTTAATGAAATATACACAGAAACGTACTTCATAACATGATGGTGATGTCATATTCAGAACATCATGCATTGGAGGGGACCATAACATCTGGCCAGTAACATTATTTGCTACAGTCCCAAACCATTTTATCTACATACCCATGTAACAAGAGATTTTAAAAATAAATGGCTACTTGGTTGTAAGTGTCCTTTACATTGGGAGAAGGAGTGGCTCACTGAGTAAAGACACACACTGGCACTGATAGTTTGAAGCAGGGGAGTCTGGTTCAATTCCCGGTGTGGGCTCCTTGTGACCTTGGCCAAGTCACTTTATCTCCCTGTGCCTCATGCGGCAAAAAAACATTTGTACGTTCCACGGGCCAGGGACCTCAGGCTGAAACATGTGTCTGTAAATCGCTGCGTACAACTAGCAGCCCTATACATGAACATGCTCATATTATTATTATTATTGTTACATAGTTTCGACAGTCATACGTTCCATTACATATTAGAATACACAAATGTGTTAGCAGAGTGGGAATGGTTGTTATATATAAAACACAGCATGTCATAAAATGTTAGTAGTCATTAAAGAACACTCAATAAAAATTCATGAGGCACTCTTTTGCAACATCATTATGTTAATTAAGTGCTTATGCAATATAGGCATAAGGGTATCACATTTTTAATTGTTTGTTAATAAGCGCTGCAAGCAATATAAAATTAGTTCCATATGTAGTATAGTAGTCGGTGGCTCCTCCTCACAATCATCTCATATAAAGGTAGACTCTTCTGAAATCATACATTGATCCGATTGTATCTTCCCCGACATCTCTGAAATACAGCAAACACATGATGGTCAAAGATGGCACCTTACTAGATATGCATCCGTGACAACGCGTTACGCAGCTCTATATGATTGTGTAGATACACACGTCACTCACTTATATGTTAGAAGTAAAACTGTTCATCAGTATGTAATGTTTCTTTAAATTTGTAGCAGGCATAACTATGTATAAGAAGTGAACGTTGCCTGTATACTGAAAGATGTGCGCGCACATCTTTGTGTGCGCACGCACTTCACGCTTGGCTCCACTAACTGTTAGCGCATGCGCAAAACAAAGCGTACGTTGTGCGTTCAATACATGTTGAAAATACCAGTAAACATAACATCTTTATTTCAAATACAATGAAGACGAAACTACATTCGTTCTAAACGAGTACATCTGTATTCTTTTTAAACAGACGTGTTTGAACAGAAAGCACGGCCGATAACACAATGCGCAAATGCAATACGTGTGACGTCATGTTAAGCCAGCGTGAAACGCACGCTAACACTCCTCCCACTCAATTAACATTCGGCTAACGCCCAGGGTACGCCTACAAACACTGAGCCGCACGCATCACACACTGCAGTTACCGTTACTATAACAAAACATGACAGCCAATAGGCTTTGAGGCGCGCACGTCGCTTGGGGGCGGGGCTTACATCAGTAATCCTTTTTAAGGACGCCTTGGCCCATGACAAGGGTCCCACGTCATACGTGGTGGACCCGGTTTTCAATGTTGTAGATGTTGCATGATAACAAAACAGGTATGTGTTAGAGTAATGGTAAAATGTTGCTAATATGTTTAAAGGGATAGGAAAGTACGTATATTTATTCCGTCAGCAATGTGTACTACTCTTTCAGGTCCTACTATATTGTATTAGGAAACAATTTGTTTGTGATCGCTACATGTTATGCAGTCTGCAATGTTACGCTGTATCCACGCATTGAAAGTGAAAATGGTGGTTACAAAAAAAAAAAAAATTTAAACGCAGAGTCAACGCATAACGATTGTTATATTTACCATTCTTCTAGAATTAACTCTTCGCCTGGCTGCAACTGGTCGCTCCAGAAATGCAAGCCATTTTCATCCACGCTTAACCCAACCGCTGAATCCAGTATGGCACATATCTCCTCCAGGATGCGCTCATAGGAATCGCCACTGCTTTCTTCAAATAATTGGTCGGGAGGTAGGTTCATTTCTTCCGGTTCCCATTCCAATGCAATTTCAGCTGAAAGGCTTGGTACATAATCATAGTACTTTTGTTCTTGTACAATGTGGGTTTCAGGAATGGAGGCTGCAGATATTGCAGCACGTATCGATTCAAACGGATCAGTAGTAGCGGATACATTGCTATTGCCATTAGGAATAAATATGCCTTTCACGACAATATAAGTGCCGTCTTTCAGGATAAATTGTTTTTCCGGGGCAATCTTCCAGAAACCATAGGTGTGTTGTAGCTTATCCTGGTCACGTTCAAAAAAGTCATTACTTGATAAAGTGAATCTTATTGAGGAATTAAAATTCCGTGCATGCTTACGGTCTTGGTAATAAGGATATTTTGCTCGAATGAAATCATCGATTTGGCGTGTGCTTGCTTTCTGTCCGCGACTGTTCAAGATGGCTTCACAGATCATGTACTTATACCCTAAAAGGGGATTAATATTGTTAACGAATTCATCAGCCATGTCTGAGTAGCACAAAAGCTGTGTGCAGGTCTGTGTTATTTGCTCATCAAAATGAATGTGCTGAATGGCTAACAAACTCCTGTTTTTCCTTGTCAAGGTCAACAAAAGTAACTACTTTGACTCCTTATTTCAAACGCCAATTGGATTTGGTTGTCTAATTGGGTTAACAGTTGTGGTTCGTGATATGGGACTGTGGGAGAAACATTTCTCCTTCTTTTATCTCGTTTGTGAAAAACATCCCTAGACTGTGAATGCGTTCACATAGTGTTTTTTTGAAAAGTAACAAAGACCAGTGTGTGAAAATATTTCTTAGCCAGGCATATCAGTAAAAACACACCTGCAAAAAGAAATGTTTTTTCCCCGCTTACATTTCTGTGTGTATGTGAAAGTCTGGTTAACTCCCTGTCTGCATGAGTTTAAATACGTGTGTATATATATATATATATATATATATATATATATATATATATATATATATATATATATATATAAATATATCTCTTATAAAAATATATATATATTTATATATAATATTTTATTTTATTTTATATTGCAGGAGTACACACAACATTGATGGCATTAAGTATACCTTGTATGAAACCTATTTAAATGGTGAGAAACATGATTGAATTAAGTAATAAACATTTGTTTAAGCACAATACTGTTAGAGTCTCATACTTAGGATATTTCTCAAACATTAGGCCTGTATTATTAAAATAGTGTGCTTTCACAAGGAAGCATGAAGTGTATTAGTTTGTGTATACCAGTTTATATAGTACTATATATATATATATATATATATATATATATATATATATATATATATATATATATATACACACACACATATATACATATATATATATATATATATACACATATATATATATATACACATATATACATATATATATATACACATATATACATATATATATACACATATATACATATATATATATACACATATATACATATATATATATATATATACACACACTCACACTCACACTCACTCAGTGTGTGTGTGTGTGTGTGTGTGTATATATATTATTATACATTCTGAGATGTTATAGAAACGAACACACAACTGATTAAAGGACAAAATTACAATGGCCAAGCAAGGCAAAGGTAAGTAATAATTTACACATAATCCTGCTGTACACGTACAAGAAAGATGTTTGCACTTACTTAGGTGTTTTAATAATTGCATGTGACTAATATGCATATGCAATTCTTACATCAATTAACACACCCAAATGCAATGTTTTGCTGCAAAGTCAATGGCAGCTTCTCTAAACTTAGCAACTGGCTCCTGGTGGACCATTACTGAACAGACGATTACAACATAAATATTTATAACACAATTAATTATGAGTGTTAACATTTCCAAACCTTCACGTGTACAAGAACATAGTTGAAAGTTTGGAAACAACACAGTCTTCAGCATACATACAATAGTAATTAGATAATCTGAAGTCAACAAAACAAGGCCAAACACATATTTTCTGAATTATAACATTTATTTTTTTTGTTCCTTTTGCGAGCGAGTAACAGGCCTGCTTGTTGTCTCTTGAATTTTCCTTTTTCTTTTGCCACCAACTTTAGGCACAACAGAGCCACTTTGAGTGGCCTCTGGCACTTCACGGGCAGGGCTTGTGGCCAGTGACTGTTCACCTACAGGGCTTGTGGGCAGTGATTCACCTACAGGGCTTGTGGGCAGTGATTCACCTACAGGGCTTGTGGCCAGTGACTCACCTACAGGGCTTGTGGGCAGTGATTCACCTACAGGGCTTGTGGCCAGTGACTCACCTACAGGGCTTGTGGGCAGTGATTCACCTACAGGGCTTGTGGCCAGTGACTCACCTACAGGGCTTGTGGGCAGTGATTCACCTACAGGGCTTTTGGGCAGCGACTCACCTACAGGGCTTTTGGGTAGTGACTGTGAGCAAGTTGGTAGACACTGCACAAGTGATGGTTGGTCTGTTTCATGTGTGTCTTTTGTTGTTTTTGACCAAAAACTGGTCAGTAGTAACTGCTTGTATTTTGTTTTTGTGGGCTCCTTTGTAGGTGTCAGCTGCTGATTTTGTACAGATGGCAGTGGTAGTATGTCGTCAGGAACCTGCACAGCAATGTCTGCTACTTGACCGGTAACATTTGGGCCTGGTGAATGAATATCAGATGAATGTGGTGAAAACTGACCTGCATGAACAGATCCTGGCTGGGAGGTGTTGAATTGTGGTACATTAGTCATTCTCCAGTAATTAGCTTGTGTTTGCTGAACAACTAATGCTTCGAATGAGGTGTTGATTTTTTGCAACTGTTTAGGCACTTCAATGAAGACTCTGTGGAGATGTGCCAATTGTGATACTGTTTCTTCCTGCAGTCCAATCATCCTTTCCAGCACTGTCATCATGTCTGAATGGCGACGATTTTCTGCGTCCACTATTTTTCCCTCTGAAGCTACAATTGCATCGTATGTGGAAGTTGATGGACGATTTGGCGGTACAACAGTTTCTATTGGCACCTCTTCATGGTCACATGATTGTATTTCAGTCTCTTCTGTGGCGTCATCCTCATCATACTCATCATCCTCATCACCATGATGTTCTAAAAAGAAATGTACACATTATTAAATGGCATGTTAATGTATGCTGTGTTACTATGTAATTGTACTGTGTCCTAAGTAACACCTAACATGTTAGCATACGTTTTATAACCTCATTAAAAACTACCTTGACTTACGAATAATGTTTGGACTCAGTATGAAATATGAATGAATGAAAAGTTGCTCTAAACTCAGAAGTCCTACATGATAATTAACATCACTAACACAATACATGTTGCCTTACACTTAATTTTCACTGACACTAAGTAATCCTATTTAAAGAAGATGTGCAAAACAAATAATGCACATGACAACATAACATATAGAAGAGCACATATTATATGGCCAGCAAATGATACACTCACCTTCTAGTAGTGTTGAGCTGGCTGACCCAGGTGAAGACACTTGTTCCATCTCAGGTGACACATGTCCTCCAGGGGCAACTATATATAACAATAACATAAGTTTTACATTTACATGTGTAAATATTGAACAAACACTTATTGTATGTTCTGTATTTATGATTAACTAACAACATCAGTTCCTTAACCGAAAATGTGTGTGTGAAAGTGAACATAAATAGTTGTAATAACAATGTACATGCCTGTGTACTTAGAAGTTTTGAGTTCCCTAACATACAACATACTATGTTTCTGCAGTAATGCGTGAGGATAAATAGATTAAATGAGTACATAAAAATCATATGTTGTGTAGTGATATCAGTATCATAATGTACATAACTATCATGAGATGACCATTCACAATGGTTATCATGAAGGTGGTCATATTGCAAAAAGTGTTGTTTTTGGTAGAGGATATGTGTGGTACATTAATCGAAGATGTGGCACACCTGAATGTGGCTGTGACTCAACAAGACAACACATGCAGTGTGTGATAATGTGTCTTTCATAGTAGTTCAACTATAGATATGAGTGAACTAATGTGTGACGTACGCTTTGATAAGTAATGAGTTGTTGGGGCATTTAGTAGCTAGAGTTAAGCTTTCAAATGAGTGTGATTAACTTCAGTTGTGCTATTCAGGTTGTAAGAAAGGTATTCCCTTCCCCAAAAAGCCTAATCAGCCACACCTTTCAATGACTTGAAACAGGTGCAAATGGTGTGAACTAAGTTGACCGTGAAATGAGGCTGTAATTAGTGTGTGTGCTGAACCCCACCCCCTCTGTTGAAGTGTATGCTGTGATGAGATATTAATTGCAGCTGCTTTAACACAATGGTAGATGAGCTAAGTAGTCATCTGCAGTGTTTAAGTTATGAAAACAATGACATAACATATGATACGTGTGCCTCATTATGCTGTCTGTATATGACATAAAGCAAAAATGGACCTTTTCTTAAGCAACTATAGATGTGTTAGTGCCAGTGATGTTTGTAGGCCGTTACATGCAATTTCTTTGATGCATGCTTAAAATAGGCAGTAATGTCATGTTTGTCGGAGTAAAATCAATAAAATACACAATAATATGATACATATTTCTGTTCTGTACCTGTAGCTACTAATAATTTCTCATGAACATGTGTTACACGTGTACTACCCTGTTGTTCCCCATCTTCGCCCACCATCAATTGCTTCCACTGCAGCTATGCATTTTGGGAATTCACATGTAAATGAGCACGCAATGGCACGTGCTATATTAGTTACTGCTTTTAGTAGGACTACTACATATATGTCTATTTTGAGATATATATATACAGAATCAGACATATACATATATAGATGCAGGTATGCTTATATTGTGAAGACAGTATAAAAAGCAGTGTAACTATGCAAAATAACTGTAAGCAACGACACGCCTAGTACAGTAATATTTATCACCTGCTGGAAATTGTGACGGATAAATTCCAATGTCACGGTCACCAGCCAAGCCTTCCACGACGACGGTAAGTAATTTTGGCCGAAGCAGCTCCTCCAATGGAGTCAATATGAGACGTTGTGGTGTGGGCCCACCTCCAGTGCCAGTAGCATGCACGCGTTGGTCTTGTATTTTCTTTTTCAATTTGGACCTAATATCATCAAATCTTTTCCGACAATGATACTTGTCCCTGACACGATTCCCACAGGCATTGACACCAATGACTATTGTGTCCCACATTTCTTTTTTGCTTGCTGCACTTGTCCGCCCTTGAAAAACATATAAAAGATATGAGGTAAATGAATAATAATATAAGCACCAGTTTCCTACACTGCTAGCTGTTCCAAGTGATAGCAAACATGCTGTTTTATGTGTAATATGTGCAGCACATGAGCATTCACTACTAAACCTATACATGTAAGCAAGGTTGCATTCATATTGTATGCAGTTCTGGCAAATTGACCGCCTGTGTTTATTTGTCCTTGTAAGGCATGATAAAAAGCTGTGTTTCCACACTAATGAACATAGAAAGATATTGTGTACCCATATTTGCATATGAACAAAACTCAGATGACCTAGGATCACATGTATTTGAATAATAAATGTAAAGTTACACTTACCTACTAAATGTCCATATATACTGTCATAGTGCTCCAGAATGCCAGTGACAAGAGCCCTATTTTCCTGGTCATTGAAGCGAGGATTACGTGGCTTCTCCACACGTTTTTTCCGAGCAGGTTTAGGGTCAGAGCTTGGCTGGTGCTGACTGGACTCTCCTTCTTCCAATGGAAGAGCCTCCAAAAGCTGGCCACCAGCAAGCACGCCACCACCATCCACCCCATCAGCAACTGCGCCACCAGCAGCACTCCCAGCACCAGCACTCCCACTCCTAGCACCAGCACTCCCACTCCTAGCACCAGCACTCACACTCCTAGCACCAGCACTCACACTCCTAGCACCAGCACTCACACTCCTAGCACCAGCACTCCCAGCACCAGCACTCACACTCACAGCAACAGCACTCCCACTCCCAGCACCAGCACTCCCACTCACAGCAACAGCACTCCCACTCCCAACAACAGCACTCCCACTCCCAGCAACACCACTCGCAGCACCAGCACTCCCACTCCCAACAACAGCACTCCCACTCCCAGCACCAGCACTCCCACTCCCAGCAACACCACTCGGTGCACCAGCAACATCACTCCCCTGAACAGAACGTTCACTCCGACGCGTACTCGCACGAGTAGCACTCCCACTCCCACCAGCATCACTCTTCCCACGCTTTGCGGGCATACTTCCAGCACTCACAAAAAACAGACAAGAAATGTACAGGCAATCACACGACCCACTTCCACATATAAAACAAGACAAAGATGTAAACAAAACAACAAAGGACAAAGCTCACCCAATACACAACAAGTCTCTCAGTCAATATGCAAATCTTCAATCGTCCAGCTCTGTGCGTCTCTCTCTCTCTCTCACTCCCAACAACACAGAGAATGATTAGCAGTACACGTTGCCTTTAAATATGGCGCGCAATCAAAAACATGCTTGTTTCGCCTGATTCAGCAAGATTTGTGATTGTGCAACCTAACAGCACCCCGCCACGCACGCCGATACACCTGTGTGTGATCGGCTCATCATCGTGAGAGTGGGCGGATTTGTTTTCGGGTTGATTTTGAATGTATTCGGCACTTACTGCATACGGAGAGGGAAAAACGCCAATAACATGACTAATCGATAAGCTTGCCGATTTCACATAATCGTCGCTTACTGCATGAGGCCCTAAGTTTGCAAGTCAAGAAGAGCAGATGTCAGTCCTGACAGACCTAGTTTCCACGGACATATACATCCCAAAACCGTCCTCTATTCTAGAGATGGTTGAAATTTTGGGGCGAATTTGGATCCGCGGCATACAGTTCCTTTGGTCCGCGGATTATAGTGGCTTCATCTCAAAAAGGGTGATTCGCATTTTGCGGATTTTTTATTATTACCAATACTGCGTATTCCGCGGATTCCGCAACCCGTCAACGGATTTATAAAATCCAATCTACGGATTCAACAATCCGTCGGTGGATTCTTAAGAACCCACCAACGGATTGCTGAATCCGTGGATTGTATTATACAAATCCGTCCACGGGTTGTATCCAATGGCGGCTTTCGATGAAACCACGTGGATTAAAACTGTCCAAATCTGTTTGCAGATTTTACACCGCAAACATATTTTGGGTTCAAAATGCTAGAAAATCCAGGAAACGGATTTGAGCAGATTCGTCCAATTGAACTCTATTCAACACCTCAGAAATACACTTATTTGAATATGTAATGAATATTGGGTATAACCCCAAGAATGGGGTATAATACATTTATAATACACTAGCTGATATACCCAGCGTTGCCCGGGATTGCAGGGGTTGGGTGCGTGAAGGGCAGGGAGGGGAGGGGGGGAGGCGTTAAGGGCAGGGAGGGGGGTCGTGAAGGGCAGGGAGGGGGGGCGTGAAGGGCAGGGAGGGGGGGCAAGAAGAGCAGGGAGGGGGGGATGAAGGGCAGGGGCGTGAAGGGCAGGGAGGGGGGGAGTGAAGGGCAGGGAGGGGGGGGCTTGAAGGGCAGGGTGGGGGGGGCATGAAGGGCAGGGAGAGGGGGGAGTGAAGGGCAGGGAGGGGGGGTGGCGTGAAGGGCAGGGAGGGGGGGGGCGTGAATGGCAGGGAGGGGGGGGGGCGAAGGGCAGGGAGGGGGGGGCATGAAGGGCAGGGAGGGGGGTGTAAAGGGCAGGGAGGGGGGGGCGTAAAGGGCAGGGAGGGGGGGCGTGAAGGGCAGGGAGGGGGGCGTGAAGGGCAGGGAGGGGGGGCGTGAAGGGCAGGGAGGGGGGCGTGAAGGTCAGGGAGGGGGGGCGTGAAGGGCAGGGAGGGGGGGGCGTGAAGGGCAGGAGGGGGGGGGGGCGTGAAGGGCAGGAGGGGGGGGCATGAAGGGCAGGGAGGGGGGGGCGTGAAGGGCAGGGAGGGGGGGCGTGAAGGGCAGGGAGGGGGGGGGCATGAAGGGCAGGGAGGGGGCGTGAAGGGCAGGGAGGGGGGGCATGAAGGGCAGGGGGGGCATGAAGGGCAGGGGGGGGCATGAAGGGCAGGGGGGGGCATGAAGGGCAGGGGGGGGCATGAAGGGGAGGGGGGGCATGAAGGGGAGGGGGGGCCATGAAGGGGAGGGGGGGGTGAAGGGGATGGGGGGGCGTGAAAGGGATGGGGGGGCGTGAAGGGGAGGGGGGGCGTGAAGGGGAGGGGGGCGTGAAGGGCAGGGAGGGGAGGGGCGTGAAGGGGAGGGGGGCATGAAGGGCAGGGAGGGGAGGGGCGTGAAGGGCAGGGAGGGGGGGGGGGCATGAAGGGCAGGGAGGGGGGAATGAAGGGCAGGGAGGGGGGGCCATGAAGGGCAGGGAGGGGGGGGCGTGAAGGGGAGGGGGGGCATGAAGGGCAGGGAGGGGAGGGGCATGAAGGGGAGGGGGGCGTGAAGGGCAGGGAGGGGGGGTGTGAAGGGCAGGGAGGGGGGCGTGAAGGGCAGGGAGGGGGGGGCATGAAGGGCAGGGGGGCATGAAGGGCAGGGAGGGGGGGCGTGAAGGGCAGGGAGGGGGGGTGTGAAGGGCAGGGGGGGGCGTGAAGGGCAGGGGGGGGATGTGAAGGGCAGGGAGGGGGGTGTGAAGGGCAGGGAGGGGGGGAGGCATTAAGGGCAGGGAGGGGGGGCATGAAGGGCAGGGATGGGGGGCGTGAAGGGCAGGGTGGGGGGGGGCATGAAGGGCAGGGAGGGGGGGTGTGAAGGGCAGGGAGCGGGGGCGTGAAGGGCAGGGAGGGGGGGGTGTGAAGGGCAGGGAGGGGGGTGTAAAGGACAGGGAGGGGGGCGTAAAGGACAGGGAGGGGGGGTGTAAAGGACAGGGAGGGGGGGCGTGAAGGACAGGGAGTGGCGGGCGTGAAGGGCAGGAAGGGGGGGTGTGAAGGGCAGGGAGGGGGTGGGGTATGAAGGGCAGGGAGGGAGGGGGGCGTGAAGGGCAGGGAGGAGGTGGGGCGTGAAGGACAGGGAGGTGGTGGGGGTGAAGGGCAGGGAGGGGATAGGGGTGAAGGGCAGGGAGGGGATGGGGGTGAAGGACAGGGAGGGGTGAAGGGCAGGGAGGGGGTAGGGGTGAAGAGCAGGGAGGGGGTGGGGGTGAAAGGCAGGGAGGGGGTGGGGGTGAAAGTGAGGGGGGGGTGATAGGTAGGGGGTGGGTGAAAGTGAGGGGGTGGGTGAAAGCGAGGGGGGGTAAAGTCAGGCACAAATAGTTGGCAGGAGTAAAATGTCCCTCTCCACACACGATGGGAGTGAGAGGTGGTGGAGAGTGGAATTGGCGCAGATCCGAGGAGGCTGCTTGGCCCCCCAGCGGCCATGTCCTGGCCCGCACAGCCACCGGAGCTAAGGGAGTGCCTGGGAGGTAAGGGAGCGCCGGGGAGGGAAGTTAGTGTTGGTGGCTGGGGCAGGAGGGCCGTGCCGCGCTTCCCCTCCGTCCGGGAGCCGGTTAGGAGCGAGAGGGGAGGAGCCTGAAGTTGGCTGCTGGGGCAGGAGGGCCGCGCCGCGCTTCCCCTCCGTACGGGAGCCGGTGCAGGGCGGCACACGTGAGGGTAAGTGTGATGGGGGGTGATGGGGGGTGAGAGGACAGAGAGTGTGTGTGTGTGTGTGTGGTGAGACCGAGGGGGAAGAGAGTGGCAGTTGGGTGACGTCATAGAGCCACCAATCTGATGACCAATCAGATTCCCCGCATCTACCACCAGACTCACAAGATTCAGTTTTATTATATATAGATATAATACATTTAGAAAATGTCACACAGATTCCTATTTATACAGGGACATTAATGCTAAATGTCTCAATATCATGTTGCATTATCCCGTGGCAATGAATGAAGAAGATTTTTGTTAGCTTTGCTTCACTTGAGTCAGTGAGCGATTTGAGAAGTGGTTATTAGTGCAGTTATAGGAAGAGATTCGCAGCACAGCATTACAATAGTAAAAAGTTTAAACGTTTTCAATTCTAGCTTTTCTCACTTTCCCGGTTTGTAGTGTCAATTAAATCCATGTTAAAGGTAGCATTGGCTTTTCTGCCTAAAAGGTTGTTGTCAGCTGAAAGAAACTCAATTAAGTTGTTTTACAGTGTCTACGCTGGTGGAAGTGCACACATCAGAAAATTCTTGTATTACTGTATGTCATCTTGATACATACCACCACTGTAAAGTAAGTACTGTATATAGTCTCAATGGTTCATCTGCAAAGGTTTAAAGGAGGTCTTTCAACTGTAGCATCATAATTGTATCTTTAAGCCAAGCAGTGATTGGCAAACACTTATCGGCGCTTACTGAATCTCAAATCCAATTTTGGCGGGAAAATGCCGATAAAAGCCTTATCGGCGCTTACTGCATGAGGCCCTATTTTCTCCATATATGCTAGAACCCTGAGTATGAAATGTAAAAAACAGCAGCGCACTGCCAAGGGAGTCAGGTTAACGTAGTAAAAAATGATTTATACTCTGGATTCTTTACAACAAGAGACAGGGGGTGCCCAATGCTACATCCAATTGACAAAACATATATGATGAAAAGTATAAAGTAAAATACTTCAATAATAATAATAATATTAAATACTTGGTTATTTAGTTAACCCTTTGGTCAAAGGCGTCATAAGCCTGCATACCAACGTCAAGGTATAACCAAAATAATGCAGGTCCTACACTACACTACACTGTGAACCCTTGCTTTTACCTCTGTAAGAGGGGAAGAACCATTATAGGTCTTGTTCCTGCAGCAAGTGAAATGACCTCCCAAGTTAAAAAGGTGAAGGAGGAGGAGTGAGCTCTGGGGGGAGGTGCCACAGCCTCCAATTGACTGCTACCAGTCAGACATTGATTAACACACATTCCCAGCAAGCTCAAACTCCTACACCCACCACATGATGAATATATATTTATGTCAACCAGAGAGCTACTGAGCGTGGCAATGGTATACAACAAGAGACAGGGGGTGCCCAATGCTACATCCAATTGACAAAACATATATGATGAAAAGTATAAAGTAAAATACTTCAATAATAATAATAATATTAAATACTTGGTTATTTAGTTAACCCTTTGGCCAAAGGCGTCATAAGCCTGCATGCCAACGTCAAGGTATAACCAAAATAATACATTGTGAACCCTTCCTTTTACCTCTGTAAGAGGGGAAGAACAATTATATTCCATTAGAATTAGATTCTTTAACCTGCGGCTGGTCATGCTATATAAAGACGTCAAGAAGCTCCATGAGTGGGTAAGGACTAATCTTATGCTTAAGGAACTAACTCAAGAAGAAATGTGAGTATCACTGCCTTCTAAAAAATTTAAACTAATATGCACCTCCAATGAGGCTCCAGCAGTGCGTTGCACCATCATTGTCTGTTTCCTTCAGGAGGGTTTCTTACTCAATATAGAAGACATCTCACGTATCTCACTATCAGCACATTACCCACCATGCAAGAGCTGTCTCTTTTCTAAGAGGAACGTTTTTTACTTGTCTGCACCATGTAGAGGAACGTTTTTTTACTTGTCTGCACCATGTTGTTGAACATTTATTAAAGATTTTTCATCAGACCTGCTGTAGCCCCGGATTAACCCCTTATTTGCACGGCTGTGCTCCGCTTTCCATTCCCTGCTGGGACCACCAATCTGCTCAAACCACGTGATGCACGCCAATGGCGGAAGAACAGGTGACCTTATGTGAGTAATCTACCATTTACTGCTTCATGCATTGGTTGTTGCAGGGATAATATACACAGAATTAATATGTGCTCCAGAGAGGAAGTCCCAATAGGAGATGAATTGGTGGGACATATTCATTTCCTCCCATCTATACCACCTACCAGGACATCACATTTGCTTCTCACTTAATAAGCTCACACCTGTGCACACCAGGACTCACTGTCATTTAGGTCACCTGCATCATTAGTTTTCTCCAATCAAGCTATACATTGAACTGTGCATGTGATTAGGGACCTGGTTCATTCGAGCACTGTAAATTATGGAACTTTGTTCCATATATTCTATTAAATTATTATATTCCGGAACTACTAGAGTACCCAATATCCTCCCTTTGAACTATGCTCAAACCCCAGCTGGTAGTCCTACCAGTCGGCAGACTTCAGTTGCAGAGTCCGCAGCTCTCATAGGTGTATCTGAAAACTTTTTTTATTTTTCTGATTGGCCATTTAAAAAACCCAAGGTTTTTTCCCCCCACAAATGTGCTGGGGTAGGCTTCAGTCACAGGGTGACCAACAGAATGTACTCTGTCGCAGTTCCCCCAGTCAGTGGCTTTCTCCAGCTCCGTGTAGCTTTTCTGACAGGATATATAGCCCATTAATTCTGGTCACTTCTGCAGGTGGTTATTTTGTTCTTGCTTTAGGTTTGTCAAGCTGTTGCAGTTACTGTAAGCAGCAAAACAAACATTTTCACAGACAGTCTCCGGGTCCCCTTTAAAATTCAAGGGCCACCTCTCATCCCACTAGAAACAATATATGTAGGAGATGTGCAGAGATATAACCAAGGAGATGTATTTTAATAAAAACAAAAATTGGCTTTTAGTTAGCCCATGGCTTTAAACATAACAGCTTTATGTCAGCATGCAAAACAAAAACATGCCTACCCCCTTTGTAAAGGCTAACTCACCCCACTTCCCAGTCCCTATCTGCAGGGCTGGGAGGCTAGGCCTCTTATCAACCTCTGATCGCAAAGTCCTTAGGGTATACAGGGGCTCTTTTTATAAGTGTCCATTGGAGGGGGGGAGGGGTGCACCCTCTGGCTGGCACTGCGCCCTCGAGTAGAGGGTCTGGTTCCCTGGGATCTCTCTGGCAGCACAATGCTTCTGTGCTAGAGAACGCCTTGCAGTTTGTGCAGCACACTTTTGAACTTGCTTGATGAGCCATGTGAAGACTGGCTAATTGACTAGCTGCAATGAACCAGCTCTGTGCGGGACTCATTAGCTAGACTGAGACAGGCTTTAAGTGTGCTGCCTTTTTAAACCAGGCAAAAGCCCTGTCACAATGGCAATTCATGTACAGGTATTAAATGTTGGTGGTTTGTCTTTTTTTTTAACCTGTATCTACTGTAGCATCACAAAGTATTTTTAAATAATTTATCTATAAAGCTAGTTTGTTAACATAATGAGCTACAGCAAGACATGGGAGCGGTTTGATTTCCCCTGGCTACTGTGTCTTGTGTGAAAGCATTGTGTTTTCAACAAGTGTTTGCACCGGCAAACAATACCCCTCTCTCTCCTTCCCTTACCTCTGATAAGGATTGAGTAAAATACAGTAACGTTAGTTAAAATAATTAATTGGCAAACACTTTCATAGGCGCTGAAGAAAAAGTCATGCTTCGTTTCCCAATAAAAATGCAGTAGCATTTTTGCCTTTAACCTGGTTTTCTTTGTTTGAGTGTAACGGATCGGGGGACTCGTTCTTCCCAGCGTGTCCCCGTCACCTTGGTGCCTCCGGCTAACTCTTCCCTTACCTTCGCGGCCCCTGCCCTGCTCCCTTGCGGCGCGCTCGGCGCGCTCCCGTTCACGGTCTGCGCATTCGCGCGGTTCTCCCGCTGTGCGAGTGCGTTCCCGGTCCCTGGTCTCCCGTCAGGGGACTCACGCCCCTCGGCGTACCTCCGTCCCCTCACCTACTTCCTCCGCTCCTTCCCCCTCTCTTACCCTTCAGCCGAGCACCTCCTCCGCGATGCTTCCCCCACGCTCTGGCACTCGCGTATTGCGCGCACGTAACCGCATTTCAGAGGCCGCGCGCACCCGCTCTATTTACCAATCCTCTCCTGATACTGGTTCCGCTCCTGGAGCTTACAGGCCATTACCCTAGATTACCTCCCTGTCTCCTCCCCTACTCTCACACACCTATCCCTGCAAGCTCCCAGACAAACCCCTGCTCCACCCCTTCCTGCTATTTGTCCTCCCTCCTTTATAACCCCAGTCTTTCCTCTACTTCCTCGCTCTACATAGCTTTCCTGTAGCTCCTGTGTGTGCAGTGTCTATGCCCAGCTCCCTTGTCTATTTCAGCTCTGGTTCCTGTCCCTGCCCTTGTTTGGATTCCCTTGGTTTACTTGAACTCTGCTTTGGACTTTGACTACGCTGCCTTCTCCTGCCCTTGAACCTTGGCTTTCGGACATCACTACGCTGCTCTCTCCTATCCCTGGACTCTGGCTCTTGAACAACTACCTTCCAACCTCTGGCGCCCCGGACTCAGCAAGTATAACGTTAACCCTTACTCACCAGGCCCGGCAACGCAATTACCACACTCCGGACACGCCCTCACTGCTGTGGGTGCGTGTTATACCCTTACCTACCTCAGTACTGGGGAATGGCCAGGTCTGCGGGCATACAGGCGTTACATGGTGTTGTTCATGTTTGCACAAACTTGTGGGTTCATTTCCTGCCTGTGCTAATTCTACTCCTGTGCAAATCAACTGTCTCCCTGATACTTCTGAGTGCTCTAAAACAAAAACAGAGATGTGTATCGCAAAGTAATTTTTACTAGCAAAATGTCTGCATAAGAAAAACAGGACGTACTGTGTAGCACAGTCTTGGACATTTGGTCGTCGGGACCTTCAAACCCCCTAATGTTAACAGCTAATACTAACGCTACTCATTACCCTAATATCCCTAAAGTTACCACTACCCTAACCGCTAAAACCCCGAAAGTTAACCCCTAATTACTACAAACTTACCTTTTTGTAGAAGCGGCTGGTGGCAGGGGTTCTGGTGGCAGATCAGCTGCGGCGGAGGGTCCATCTGCGGCCGAACACCGGTGGACATTTGGCAGCGATTAAATGTCCCATTCTGGTACAGCAGGCAGCTTGGCACTCAAAAAATAATGTATTAAATGCAATTTAAAATCGCCATATAAAACCGACGTTTCAGTTTTACAATAGGACCTTTACAATATGGTATGCCTTGATATTGTAAGAATGGCGCTTTTATATTGCATTTAATAACTTATTTTTGTTGTGCTTGGCTGCCTGCTGTATTTCCTGTTTTCTATTTGTTTGGGCTTTGAGAGACTACACCATACGGACAGCATCATAGCTATTGGTCTGTACTTGTTTTGTTATTTTTTAACTTTTATTGTGTGCCAGGTTTCACTACTTTGTCTTTCATAAGAAAAGCGACAATAATGAAGAGAAATATGTACATATACAGTATGCTTCAAGATCTTTCTAAATATGGCTTTATTTTCTTAAAGTATCTGAAATAGTAACAGGCAAAAAACTGTATTTTTTTCATTTTTAATTTTTTTTCACCAGTATGGGAAGCAGGGGACCCCCATAACTGAAAGGTGCTATTCTCAGTATTTCCCGAAATACTTAGGATTATGTAGCGTGTTTCAGTCTTCTCCAGGGGAAACAAAATGGTGGTTTAAATCTCCTGCATAACTTGGGCCAACAGGGTCACCAACAGCTTTCCCGGGCCCAGGAGTACAGTTTCCACAGGGACCCCCGTGTGTCGGCAACCTTGTGAGACTACCCTATTTCTCCTACACCCCCGCCCTTCTCACACAACACCTCGCTCTCACCCCCTTCTCACACTCCTCCCTCTTTTCCACTCCCTTTCTCACTCGCCCCATGTATATTTCACCCCTCTGTACACTCAAACCCCCCTTCTCCTCCTCACTCTCACTAATCCCCCCTCTCCCAATATAGACACACACACAATCACCCCCCCCACAACAAAGATACACAATAACCCTCCCTCCCCAGATACACTACCTTGGGGGAGGGAGGCCTCTGGTGCCGCGTCAATCCTGTTGGCGGAAGTTGGCCCCGACTTCCGGCGCATGAGGGGATGGGGCTTCCAGTGAAGGCCGGGCTGCTGCTGGGGAGAGCTTGGGTTTGGCAGCAAACAAAGGCCTGAAGGCCGGAGGCGGATGTTGGGTCCGATCTCTGGCCGGGCCGAATTTCCAGCGCTGTCTGGGCCCACACAGCTGCCAGGCCCGGGACAGTTTTCCCAGCTCTCCCCCTCCTCCCCCCGTCAGTGGTCCCGTGGGCCAATAAGAAGCCACGTCATATTTTGAGGCTTCCTATTCTCCACAAGGAATTAAAAAACACAAAACACTGACGGGACATTTACCGGTAAGTATCTGAGGAACTAGGATGTGCAGGAGGTGAAAATAGTGTATATCAGCTCCAAGGAGCCCATGGTTACAGCCTGCTAAACAAAAAAGGGAGACAGGGGCAGGGAGTGGACTGCTATTTTACCAAACAGTGGTACATGCACCATGTGGCACTGCAGAGACAACTGCCCAGCATCCATGTGAAGGGTGGATGAGTTTATTTGGGGGTAAGCAGGTTTCTCATTGGTGATCTTTGTGGGCTGTGTACAAGATATGTTTGGTAGATTTGCACAGGAGAGCTAGGTGGTGTTTAGGCAACCGGTTCTGGCTAGTACCAGATGAGTAAGTTCATTAGTTTTGGGGCTAATTTGTTGTCACAGCAGTGGAAGGTCATTGCAAGCCACGGTTTAGGAAAACAAGATAGATCGTTGTTTTCCCTAAACTAGTGCTTGGGAAGGTAGCAGCAAGGCTTTTAGCTTTACTAACTTTGCCATGCGAAAGTGGTTTATATGCCCACTTTGCATTTAGGCCAGTGGCTGACATGTTATATTAATTGCTATGGTTAGCTGGAAAGGATACTGTTTGTTAGTTATAATTATTCATAAATGGTGTGGTAATATAAATCAGATGTTTGTGTTATATTTTGAATCTGGGTGGGATAGCTTTAACAAAGTAGCTACGGATGAGTTCTATAGTCAGGAGCAGCGTTTGAAACTCTGGGGTCTATGTCCCAAATTGAAGTCGCTATAAAGCCTGCTTCCATGTGCTGGACAAGATTGTAGCCCTATTTATTTGAATAGAGCTAATCTCTTCTCTTGCACAGGGAAGCAGCTTCACACCATCTGAAATAGGGGCCTAATAGAGGTATTGTCATTTCAATGTTCAGTATCAAAATACCAAAGGTTCAAGTTTGTCCCATGTGCATTAGTTTGTGATTTGGGAAGTGTCAATACAAGTAATTAGGGAAGAATTACGACATATATAGTTAGGTCCCGAAATAATTGAACACTGACACAATTTTCATAATTTTGGCTCTGTACACCACCACAATGGATTTGAAATGAAACAACCGAGATGCAATAGAAGTGCAGACTTTCAGCTTTAATTTAAGGGGTTGAACAACAATATCGTATGACACGTTTAGGAATTGCAACCATTTTCATACACAGTCCCCTTATTTCAGGGGCTCAAATGTAATTGGACAAATTAACACAATCATAAATAAAATGTTAATTTTGAATACTTTGTCGAGAATCCTTTGCAGGCAATGACTGCTTGAAGTCTGGAACGCATGGACAGCACCAAACGCTGGGTTTCCTCCTTTGTGATGCTTTGCCAGGCCTTTACTGCAGCTGTCTTCAGTTGTTGTTTGTTCGTGGGTCTTTCTGCCTTACTGTAAGTTTTGTCTTCAGCAAGTGAAATGCATGCTCGATCGGGTTGAGATCAGGTGATTGACTTGGTCATTGCAGAATATTCCACTTCTTTGCCTTAAAAAACTCCTGGGTTGCTTTCGCAGTATGTTTTAGGTCATAGTCCATCTGTAAAGTGAAGTGCTGTCCAATCAACTTGGCTGAATTTGGCTGAATCTGAGCAGACAATATATACCTATACACTTCAGAATTCATCCGGCTGCTTCTGTCTTTTGTCACATCATCAATAAACACTAGTGACCCAGTGCCATTGTAAGCCATGCATGCCCATGCCATCACACTGCCTCCACTGTGTTTTACAGATGATGTGGTATGCTTCGGATCATGAGCCGTTCCAAGCCTTCTCCATACTTTTTTTCTTCCCATCATTCTGGTACATGTTGATCTTAGTTTCATCTGTCCAAAGAATGCTGTTCCAGAACTGGGCTGGCTTTTTTAGATATTGTTTGGCAAAGTCTAATCTGGCCTTTCTATTCTTGAGGCTTATGAATAGTTTGCACCTTGTGGTGAACCCTCTGTATTTGCCCTCGTGAAGTCTTCTCTTTATGTAGACTTGGATAATGATATGCCTACCTCCTGGAGAGTGTTCTTCACTTGGCTGGATGTTGTGAAGGGGTTTTTTCTTTACCATGGAAATGATCCTACGATCAACCACCACTGTTGTCTTCCATGGACGTCCAGGCCTTTTTGTGTTGCAGAGCTCACTAGTGCGTTCTTTTTTTCTCAGAATGTACCAAACTGTTGATTTGGGCACTTCTAATGTTCCTGCTATCTCTCTGATGGATTTTCTTTTTTTTTGTGCAGCCTAAGGATGCCCTGTTTCACTTGCATTGAGAGCTCCTTTGACCGCATGTTGTGGGTTCACAGCAACAGCTTCCAAATGCGAATATCACACCTGGAATCAACTCCAGACCTTTACATGCTTAATTGATGATGAAATAACGAAGGAATAGCCCACACCTGTCCATGAAACAGCTTTTGAGTCATTTGTTCAATTACTTTTGGTCCCTTGAAAAAGAGGGGGCTACATATTAAAGAGATGTAATTCCTAAACCCTTCCTTCAATTTGGATGTGAATACCCTCAAATTAAAGCTGATAGACTGCACTTTAAGCCCGTATTCATTATTTAACTGTAACTTGAATTTATTTTGGTACACAGCCAAAATAAAAAAACTTATATCAGTGTCCAATTATTTCCGAGGAAGAGCGGGGGATTGCGGAGGGCGAAGGGCAGGGAGGGCGAAGGGCAGGGAAGGCGAAGGGCAGGGAGTGTGAAGGGCGGAGGGCAGGGAGGGCGAGGGGTAGGGAGGGCGAAGGGCAGGGAGGGCAAAGGGCAGGGAGTGGGAAGGGCCGAGAGGGAGCAAAGGGCAGAAAGGGGGGCAAAGGGCAGGGGGGGGGCAAAGGGCAGGGGGGGGAGTCAGGGACACGTGAAAAAACCCATTCCCCTGCGTTTCCTTACCTTGCACCCGGCCGCGCTCCTCCTCTTCCTCCGGGTACCAGCCGCCCTCCTCCTCCACCTCGGGCTCCTCAGCGATGTCCGTGACCCCCGGCGAGGCTGAGACGCTCTGGTGAGGAGGTGCTGTGCCCCGTCATTGAACATGCCCTTCACGGGAGAGGTGGAGAGAGCCGGAGGAGCGCTCTCGGGGATGGGGAGCTGGGGGAGTGGCCTGTGGGAGGTGAGAGCCGCAGAGAGCGTGCTCTGTATGTGTGGGGGGGGGGGAGTGAGAGCGGTGTGTGGGAGGGAGAGCACCAGGGAAGGGTGAGAGCCGGGGGAAGGGTGAGAGCCGGGGGAAGGGTGAGAGCCGGGGAAAGGGAGCGGCCTGTGGGAGGTGAGATCCGCAGAGAACGTGCCCTGTCTGTGGGGGGGAGGGGAGGGGAGGGGGAGGATTTGGAGTGGGAGCGGTGTGTGGGAGGGAGAGCGCCGGAGAAGAGAGAGGCCTGTGGGAGGTGAGAGCCGCAGAGAGCGTGCTCTGTGTGTGTGGGGGGGGGGATTTGGAGTGGGAGCGGTGTGTGGGAGGTGAGATCCGGGGGAAGGGAGCGGCCTGTGGGAGGAGAGAGCATGCTCTGAGGGGCCAATGAGAGCTGTGGGGGTGGGACACAGGGGGGGGCAGACACACCAGCCAATGAAAGCCGTGGGAGGGCGGGCGGACCGACGGACCAATCAAATGGTCTCCAGACACTCACACACAAGATTTTTGAAAATATATATATTTTTTTTTATATATATATATATATATAGTGTTCGACAAATCACCCAAAAATCTACTCGCCCAACCAAAAAATCTACTCATCACCTAGTCCCGCCCCCAACTCTGCCCCTAGTCCCGCCCCCAACCCGCCCCTAGTCCCGCCCCCAACCCGCCCCTAGTCCCGCCCCCAACCCCACTTTAAAATAAAATATATAAATAAAATACATTTAATACATTCCTAGTCAGAACAACATTCGTTTTTGACATAACTGTTTTTATTGTATTGTACATTATACTACAATTAGGTGTGTGTGTGTGTGTCAATGTCGGATCTAGAAATAAAAGCCAGATGTGAATGACTAGTTTCCTGAACCCCTTAACCAGTGTCTGGACGTCGGCGCTTCACAGAGAGAGACAGACAGAGAGACAGACACACACACACACACACACACACAGTGGCACACCCACACACACACACACACACACACACACACAAAGAGAGACACACAGAGAGAGAGAGAAAGAGAGACACACAGAGAAAGAGAGAGAAAGAGAGACACACAGAGAAAGAGAGAAAATGAGAGACACACACACTGAGAGAATGAGAGACAAAGAGAGAGTGCGACAGAGAGAGCGAAGAAGAGAGTGCGACAGAGAGAGCGAAGAAGAGAGTGCGACAGAGAGAGCGAAGAAGAGTGCGACAGAGAGAGCGAAGAAGAGAGTGCGACAGAGAGAGCGAAGAAGAGAGTGCGACAGAGAGGGAGAGGGTGACAGAGAGAGGGAGAGGGTGACAGAGAGAGGGAGAGGGCGACAGAGAGAGGGAGAGGGCGACAGAGAGAGGGAGAGGGCGACAGAGAGAGGGTGACACAGGGAGAGGGTGACACAGGGAGAGGGTGACACAGGGAGAGGGTGACACAGGGAGAGGGTGACACAGGGAGAGGGTGACACAGGGAGAGGGTGACACAGGGAGAGGGTGACACAGGGAGAGGGTGACACAGGGAGAGGTTGACACAGGGAGACGGAGAGGGTGGGTGACACAGGGAGAGGGAGGGTGACACAGGGAGCAGGACAGAGTGACACAGGGAGAGGGAGAGGGTGACACAGGGAGAGGGAGAGGGTGACACAGGGAGAGGGAGGGTGACACAGGGAGAGGGAGGGTGACACAGGGAGAAGGAGAGGGTGACACAGGGAGAGGAGAGGGTGGCACAGGGAGAGGGTGACACAGGGAGAGGGTGACACAGGGAGAGGGAGGGTGACACAGGGAGAGGGAGGGTGACACAGGGAGAGGTTGGGTGACACAGGGAGAGGGAGGGTGACACAGGGAGAGGGTGACACAGGGAGAGGGTGACACAGGGAGAGGGTGACAGAGGGAGGGGGTGACAGAGGGAGACACAGGGAGAGGGAGGGTGACACAGGGAGAGGGAGGGTGACACAGGGAGAGGGAGGGTGACACAGGGAGAGGGAGGGTGACACAGGGAGAGGGAGGGTGACACAGGGAGAGGGAGAGGGTGACACAGGGAGAGGGTAACACAGGGAGAGGGAGAGGGTGACACAGGGAGAGGGTAACACAGGGAGAGGGAGAGGGTGACACAGGGAGAGGGTAACACAGGGAGAGGGAGAGAAGGTGACACACGCACAGACACACAGACACTCACTCTCACTCAGACAAACACACACACACACACAGTCTGTCACTCACACACACAAACACTCACCCGCAAGGCAGGGGGTCGCACATGGCAGCAGTGGGGCCTCCGCACGGCAGGAGGGCCTCTGCAAGGGGCCGCGCCCCCTCCAGAGGCGGACACCGATGCTGATAGAATGGAGAAGGGCCGGTAGGGGATTTCCCCTGCTTAGAGCAGGGAGTCGCACCGGTTAGGGGATTTCCCCTGCTAACAGCTGAGCTGGCCATCAGAGCAGGAGAAGAGCAAGGCTCGGGGTTTTCATTAACAGCTGAGTGCTTGTGTGACAGATCGGCAGACTGTCCACAGAGGCAGCACACCGACGCCGCGTGGGGTGAGGAGGGGGGGTGTCACGGAGGCCGGGAGAGATTGGGGTGAGGGGGGGGGGGTCACGGAGGCCAGAGGAGATTGGGGTGAGGGGGGGGGTCACGGAGGCCGGGAGAGATTGGGGTGAGGGGGGGGGGGTCACGGAGGCCAGAGGAGATTGGGGTGAGGGGGGGGGGTCACGGAGGCCGGGAGAGATTGGGGTGAGGGGGGGTCATGGAGGCCGGGAGAGATTTGGGTGAGGGGGGGGGGTGGTGGATGGCCCGATGGGAGGGGGTGGCGAATGGCCCGATGCGAGGGGGGGCAGATGGCCCGATGCGAGGGGGGGCGGATGGCCTGATGGGTGGGAGGGGCGGATGGCCCGATGGCCCTGCAAGGGGCTGGCTGCCGGAAGGGGGAGGAGTGGAAGCACTGAGGAGGGAAAGTATTGCTGAGAGGCGGGGGAGGAGCGAAGGCACTGCTCAGAGAGCCGGAGGCGGGGTAATCTCTCTAAGTTAGCTATGAGTCTATAACTAACTACACTAAAAGATATGCCTTTTAAATTCAGTGATAATTGTTATTGTGCTATTCCATCACGCATTCAGAACTAAACTAGCAAAGCTATCAAATATTCTATATTATGAAATGTAACGGCGCTCACCACAAACAGGACTTAGACCGCGGGGCTGAGGTGGGGATACAGATAACTGCCGACCTACAACCACGAGACCAGGTCCAGATTGCAGAGTCAGGGTCGTGTAGCCGGGTCAAGGTAGGAGAGTTTGTGTAGGTCGAGGTACTTGCCATAGTCAGGGGTTGGAGAGAGGAGCAGTCGTAATCAGTAGCCATGGTCGAGGAGAGAGTGGGAGTCCAGTAACGATCCGAGGTCCAGGGGTACGGGAAGACAGAGGACTGGACACAAGCTGTGGTCACAACAAAGAGAACAAGACAAGGCAACGGCACAACACAGCAGCGAGCAGCTTGTAGTTTATGCTCAGCCAGTTTGTGGAAGGACTGGCTCAGTACTTAAAGGGCAGGCAGCCAATGGTAATGACAGTACACAGCTACAGGGTAATGAGAAATCAGACATAGGCTATCCACTGATAGGCAGGGGTGGAGTGCATGGCAGGTGAGGAGTAATTGATTGAATTAACCGCTCGTGTGCTTCTGGAAATGTGGCACCGCCATGTATTGGAGACAGGAGCGTCCTATGTTGCGTCACAAGAGGCGGTGCGGGGGAGGAGCCTAACCCCAATCCTAACAGTACAACCCCCCGACCTCCGGGTGACCTAGGGATGGTCTAGAAGGGTATTTGCGGTGAAAGGCTTGGATAAGCCTTGAGGCGTGTACTTGTTCCCGGGAAATCCACGTTCGTTCCTCAGGACCGAAACCCTTCCAATGTGTTGAAGTCTTCCTCTTGAGATTCTGGAATCGTGAATCGTCTGGACCTCTAATTCTTGTTGGCCCTCCATTAGAGTAGTTTTTTGTTTTTTTAAACATTTTTTTCTGCGAACACGATTACAACATACAATAAGATGAATAAAACAGTGAACATTGAGGCAACCTTCAGCTCACAGCATTTTATATTTTCTTAGAAACTGTTAAACTTTAAATATTAAAAAAATTATGATGGGGAAGGGGAGGGGGGGAGAAAAGGGAATAGAGAGAAAGAAAGAGAAACAAGAAAAGAAAGCGCTCTGCAGGTCCTCACATCTCGCCGCCAACACCTCCGCACCCTATAGTTCTTTTAGCCTATCCCAAGACCTGTGTAGCAGTGCAGTGGACACCCAGTCTGAATATTTAAAGGGGCCCATAACCTCTTTAAATGTGTCGGGGGGCAGTGTATCCAAAAAAGGTTTCCACTTACTCAGGAATTTATCTGTTCTTTTCATATTGTCTCCAAATGAGTCAAATTTTTCTCTTGTCATAACTGCAAACAGATAAGATTCTAATTGTCCAATTGTTGGAGCGAATGGTTTTAGCCAGTTGACCAGAATCAGCTTGCTTGCCAAAAGGAAAATCATTCCCGCCAGCTGCGGCAAACTGACAGTCAAGATCTTCCAGCCTTCCATATATCCAAATAACTTTGGTTTAAAGTCATGGGGAAGCTTTGTTGTTAGCAATTTGTTTAGAAACCTTAAGGTTTTATTCCAGAATGTCTTTATTTTTCTGCAGTACCACAGGCAATGTGAGATATTGACGCTGGTACTGCCGCACTTTTTACACCGAATTGGATAAATGTGCTGAAATTTTTTTTTTATGCTGGGGTGAGGAATGCCTGATTCAATATCCTAATCTGCAGTTCCCTCAAATTTGCATCCAGAGTAATGGAACGGACAGTCCTGTAGCCTCTGACCAGGACCTCTTCATCTATCAGATTAGGTAAATCCACCTGCCACTTAACCAATAAAAGACTCCAAAGACCCACAGTACGGGACTCTATAAGGGCGGTATATATACGTTTAGATGTAAAACCTATTTGAATGGAGATCTCAAGACCGGACTCCAAGGCATTGTGTTCTAATAGGGATGGATGTTCCCTCATCAAGGAAGTCACATAATGTCTTAGCTGTAAGTAAGCAAAGAAGTATTTATTTTGTAATTGATATCTTTCTCGGAGTTGTTGGGACATGAACAAGTCCTCTACTGGCCCAAGTCCTGAAAACTGCGGTCTCTTGGGCTGCCGTAAAGTCTGAGTTCTCTACAATCGGTAACAACCTGGATACTCTCAGTGGTAGTTTAAAATATTTTCTTACTTTACGCCAGGCTCTTACAGTATCTCCAAACATAATGCCATTCAGAATGTTATTTGCATTATCCTTATCCTGTAGGAAGGGCAGGAATCCCAGGGAGTGTGGGAGAGCCAGCTGGCCCTCTATTCCAGAATCACAAACTCTGCCTTGTCAAGTAGCCAATCCCTAATGTACCTAGTCAGCGCCACTACGTTAAACGCTCCCAAATCAGGGAGGTTCAGCCCCCCCTGTTCTCTATTGGTCTGTAGCCTTTGTAGACTGATCCTGTGTTTTTTGTTGTTCCAAATAAAATTGGAAAAAACTCTATGTATCTTTGTGGTATCTTTTTTCCTTATATCGGTACCGGTCTGGGTCTTGTAGTATTGTAGTATTGGAGCGGTTATCTCTTTCCGTGCCCAACCTTTGTGAACTCGATTTTGAGTGGGATGTGTTGGTCGTCCATCTTTAAAAGTCTGGGGAGATCCTCTGAGGCGAATGCCAGGAGATCTGTTGTTTTGACCTCCTCAGAGATGCCTACAATTCTTATGTTGTTTCTCCTTGACCTGTTCTCCAAGTCATCTATCTTGATGGTCAATTTGGAGTTTTGTCTCTTTAGCTCGTCCATGAGCAACATATGAGAGATAGTTTGGTCCTCTATGTCTGAGACTCTTATTTCAACATTATTGATTCTAGATGTGTGGTCATTGATTTGCTTAGTTATTGTGGCAATCTCTCCTTTAAACTCTGTAAACCTCTGGTTGATACTTCTGGTCATCTCCCCCTTGACCTCTGCGAACAGCTTGTTCGTATTAGTGACAGTCTGTTCCCTGAACTCTGCAAACTGCTGGGCCGCATTAGTGGCCATCTCTTCCCTGAGCTCTGCAAACAGCTTCCTCATATCAGCGCTGTTCTGCCTCATATTAGAATCAATGGTCTGTGTGATGGACTCATTTGTCTCTGCGGACTTTGATTTGTCCAGCTGGTCTGGTTCCAGTTCAGAGGTACAGGTGGGGTCAGTGGGTTTTGGTGTGTCTTTTTTTTTTCTCTTTCGCCGCTCTTTGAGCCTTTTGCGACATGTTGGTGCCCAGCGGGGACATAAATCTTTCCATATGACAGTGCAGAGTAATCTAGCAGCCTTTTAGGGGTTAAAAATCCAAACAATGTGTACAGTGACTTGTTTAGCTGTTACTTTCTGAGTAGATGAGAATTTACATTTGTGCTTTGCTGGCAAAAGGGAGCGGGGGAGACATGTGCCCTCACCTTACATCTTCATTTCTTTGTCCATTAAGCCACAGTTCAGCTGCCCAGTCAGAAAAGAGTGAAAATGCAGCTGTGCCTGCCTTGTTTTTGTGAGGAAGTCTTTGTACTATAGGAGTAATGTTATAGTTGTGTCCGGCCCTTTAAGTGGGACTCCTCCTATAGCTTGCAGTGCTGTGTGGTGTATTTGCAGCCCAGCAGGCCTCTCAGGGCCTTGTGATGGGATCAGGCCTCTCAGGGCCTTGTGATGGGATCAGGCCTCTCAGGGCCCTGTGATGGAATCGGGATTCTCAGGGCCCTGTGATGGGATCAGGCCTCTCAGGGCCTTGTGATGGGATCAGACCTCTCAGGGCCTTGTGATGGGATCAGGCTTCTCAGGGCCTTGTGATGGGATCAGACCTCTCAGGGTCTTGTGATGGGATCAGGCCTCTCAGGGCCTTGTGATGGGATCAGGCCTCTCAGGGCCTTGTGATGGGATCAGGCCTCTCAGGGCCCTGTGATGGGATCGGGATTCTCAGGGCCCTGTGATGGGATCAGGCCTCTCAGGGCCCTGTGATGGGATCGGGATTCTCAGGGCCCTGTGATGGGATCAGGCCTCTCAGGGCCTTGTGATGGGATCAGGCCTCTCAGGGCCCTGTGATGGGATCAGGCCTCTCAGGGCCTTGTGATGTGATCAGGCCTCTCAGGGCCTTGTGATGGGATCAGGCCCCTCAGGGCCTTGTGATGGGATCAGGCCTCTCAGGGCCCTGTGATGGGATCAGGCCTCTCAGGGCCTTGTGATGGGATCAGGCCTCTCAGGGCCCTGTGATGGGATCAGGCCTCTCAGGGCCCTGTGATGGGATCAGGCCTCTCAGGGCCCTGTGATGGGATCAGGCCTCTCAGGGCCCTGTGATGGGATCGGGATTCTCAGGGCCCTGTGATGGGATCAGGCCTCTCAGGGCCCTGTGATGGGATCGGGCCTCTCAGGGCCCTGTGATGGGATCGGGATTCTCAGGGCCCTGTGATGGGATCAGGCCTCTCAGGGCCCTGTGATGGGATCAGGCCTCTCAGGGCCCTGTGATGGGATCAGGCCTCTCAGGGCCCTGTGATGGGATCAGGCCTCTCAGGGCCCTGTGATGGGATCAGGCCTCTCAGGGCCTTGTGATGGGATCAGGCCTCTCAGGGCCTTGTGATGGGATCAGGCCTCTCAGGGCCTTGTGATGGGATCAGGCCTCTCAGGGCCTTGTGATGGGATCAGGCCTCTCAGGGCCCTGTGATGGGACCAGGCCTCTCAGGGCCTTGTGATGGGATCAGGCCTCTCAGGGCCTTGTGATGGGATCAGGCCTCTCAGGGCCCTGTGATGGGATCAGGCCTCTCAGGGCCCTGTGATGAGATCAGGCCTCTCAGGGCCCTGTGATGGGATCAGGCTTCTCAGGGCCCTGTGATGGGATCAGGCCTCTCAGGGCCCTGTGATGGGATCAGGCCTCTCAGGGCCTTGTGATGGGATCAGGCCTCTCAGGGCCTTGTGATGGGATCAGGCCTCTCAGGGCCTTGTGATGGAATCAGGCCTCTCAGGGCCCTGTGATGGGATCAGGCCTCTCAGGGCCCTGTGATGGGATCAGGCCTCTCAGGGCCTTGTGATGGGATCAGGCCTCTCAGGGCCTTGTGATGGGATCAGGCCTCTCAGGGCCCTGTGATGGGATCAGGCCTCTCAGGGCCCTGTGATGGGATCAGGCCTCTCAGGGCCCTGTGATGGTATCAGGCCTCTCACTCACCTCCCAGCAGCCGCATGCGTCCAGGGACGCTCCTAGTTATGTCTCCTCTCAGCCCCCCTGTTCCCAGGCCGCGCTGCCGGCACTCCTCCCGCCGCACGGATACCGGAGCTCCCGCGTGGACGCGACCAGCGCTGTTCCCCGCAATCACTCACCTCCCAGCAGCAGGGAGGGGAGATGGACCCTCTGACTGTGTCAGGGATGTGTTAGTGCAGTAAGGGAGCCTCTGCCTTACCCCTGGAGTTAGGCCTCATAGGATGTCAGGCCTCAGCCTCTTTATCTTATATTTTTCTGGGACTTCCCGGGCGAGGGGTCACAGTGACAATACACCCCTCGTTGTAGAGCCCCCGGGCTGGGCTAGCCACCGCTATGATTCTTTTAGCTTTTTAAGCCTATTCGTGCTTAGATGGCTGCAGATTCTGCAAAGGCCCAGAGGGAGCTCTAGGTGCAAGCGGCCACCTTGGATAACCGTAACCAGGAAGGCGCCCATTAGAGTAGTTTAAGGGGGTAAGTCCAGGACAGGAGAGGGGTGATCCTGAATGAAGGGTTTTAAGAGGGACATAATGTAAAGGGAAAAAGACAAGCGCAAAAAAACTGTGAGCTGGAAGGATACGTAATAGTCCAACTATGTAGATTTCCTTGATGGGTGCCGCACTGGACCGTAAATGGGTTCGTTCTGAGCCACTTGTGTTGTTTGAGGAAGGAAGTTCCAAATGCGCACAATCTCATCAAAATGGGAAATGATAGAGAAAAAGGAAAGAAAAAAAACCACAATAGTATAATACTGTATAAAACAGTCAAGGCAAGAACGTAATGCACTCACATTGGGCGAGGTTAATCGAGCATTTTGGTTGCAAAGTATAACCACACTGATGTTCAGGAGTCTCCGCTGGCAGGAAAGTGCGCAACTAATAGGAAGCCCGAAAAAAATGAAAAAAGGCGCGAATCTCAAACTATTTAAAGGAAAAGGACAGCAGGACTTGTAGATATCCCCTGGAAGAAGTCTTTTCAAGACAAAACGTGTTGGGACTTTATTTCACCCCCCTACAGATAGCAGGAGACCCTTGGGAGCTGTCTGGAGCACTGTTATCTTCTCTTTCCTTAGTCCCTGGTGTATGGCCATCACTGGAGTTTATTGGGAGTCGGGATCCAGCTGATTTTTGTATAGCTTCTGTGGCCTTCTGGTTTTTGTTTTTATATCATAAAGATATATTTCCTTTTTTTCCTGCGTCCTTTTCCTGTTTTTTGGAATTTTCCTGCTATTCCAGAACAACCTGTATAAGTTGGTCACTTTAATAACCATAAGTCTTTCCATTTTCACTAGAATGTGAGTGTTCATTTGGCTTTGAGCATTTTAATATTTTCTATATACAGTATTACACTATCCTGTGTTTTTTCTCTCTATTGGGAATATCCTGCTGCTGAGGAGCCTGCACTAATGCTGCGAGTCCTGCTATTGGAGAAGGTCCATACAGTACCACCAGATATATCCTGCCAGCGGAGACTCCTGAACATCAGTGTGGTTATACTTTGCAACCGAAATGCTCGATTAACCTCGCCCAATGTGAGTGCATTACTTTCTTGCCTTGACTGTTTTATACAGTATTATACTTTTAAGAGGGACATGTGGCACACTGACGGAATTTTCATAGAAGCCGGTAGTTTCAACCAATAGGTGTCTGGATTGACCTTTTCCATGATGACGAAAGGTCCAATGAACCTCGGTGCAAATTTTGGAGAGGATACCTTCAGGCGGATGTTCTTTGTCGAAAGCCAAACCTTTTGCCCTGGTGTGTAAGTGGGAGTCTCCCGACGAAGACGGTCTGCTTCCTTTTTTTGTGCAGAGATGGTGTTTTGAAGGTTTTTCTGAATTTTATCCCAGGACTCCTGGAGGTATCGAATCCTGTTCTCTGCTGCGGGAACTCCAGAACTGAGAACAGAGGTTGAAGCACAGAAGGATGAAACCCATAGTTGGTGAAGAAGGGGTATTGTTGAGTGGATAATTTCTTAAATTGTCATGGAAGAATTCTGCCCATGGCAGAAGGTCCGTCCAATTTTCCTGAGTGTCCGAAATGAAACAGCGAATGAACTGCTTGAGGGATTGATCCGTTCCGTTTGGCCATTGGTTTGCGGATGATATCCAGAGTAAAAGTGAAGGGCAATGCCTTGTTGTTGGCAGGAGGCCCTCCAGAATTTAGAAATAAACTGAGAACCTTGGTCAGAGACGATAACTTGAGGTGTTCCGTGAAGGCAAAAGATCTCCCTGATGAACACTTCAGACAGTCCGGGAGCGCTGGGTAGGCCTTTGAGTGGGACAAAATGTGCCTGTTTGGAGAGAGAAGAATAGTCATAATCCGTAGCCGTGGTCGAGGAGAGAGCGGGAGTAAAGTAACGAGCCAAGGTCCAGGGCCACGAGAAGACAGAGTTCCGGGCACGGGCTGGGGTCACAACGAAGAGAACAAGACAAGGCAACGGCACAACACAGCAGCGAGCAGCTTGTAGTTTATGCTCAGCCAGTTTGTGGAAGGACTGGCTCAGTACTTAAAGGGCAGGCAGCCAATTCTAATGTCAGTACACAGCTACAGGGTAATGAGAAATCAGACATAAGCTGTCCACTGATAGGCAAGGGCGGAGTGTATCACAGGTGAGGAATAATTGCCTGAATTAACCCCTCATGCTTCTGGAAATGCGGCGCCACTGTGTATTTTTGACAGGAGCGTCCTCCGTTGCGTCATGAGGCAGTGCGGAGGTGGAGCCTAGCCCAGATCTTGACATGAAACAATGGTTAAAATTGTAGGAAATTAGTTAAACGATTGTAACTTTTATTTTATCGACAATATGTGTTGCTAAGTCAGATTGTACCTTTAAACTCTTATTCAGCAATATGCAGGAAGCAAGTTCTCAAAGGCAGCTTTTGTATTGTTCTGATTCATATGCTTAACAGGGGGCTAAATTTACTATCCGTGCCTCACTTTCTGCGTAGCTGAAAAAGCACAAGACTGGGCGAGACAGCCACACTCAAAACATCTGCACAATCACACTAACAGCATGACATGCCCCATTATATGCATTTACAATACGCATACAAATATAGTATAGTGAACATTGTTCATTTGAACTGGTCAGGAAACGACACATTTTGCACTGGGCTACTGAAAAGGAAATTTCAAGCAGGAGTTGCGTCACTGGCAGCTGTCTAACACATGAATCACACGCATCAGAGAGGATTTCACAATGAAGAATGTGATGAGGTTGGAAATCAGAAAGTAAAGATGCAATTAAAAGAACAATGTATACTTGAATGCACACACATACATATATTTTGCTGACCCATTTCCAACTTGATCTCATTATTTCATTTATACCTACTTATCTACTGCTTATTTACTTATAAAATGTTTTACCGGGAAGTAATATATTGAGAGATGCCTCTCGTTTTCAAGAATGTCCGGGGCACAGAGTTATGACACATGGCTACATTAAATGATCAGAGGTTATACAGTACATTCAATTCATAGACAATTCATGGTCAGTTAGAGATAACATATGATTATGGGCGTATGTAACAGTTAACGACAAAATAAAAATGTGAGACAGCTGAAGTTGAAATTACTTATACTGGAGGCGGTTTTGAGAGTCTCTGATTCCTTGGTGAACCGTGAACAGTCTTTTGGAGTCAGATCTAAGGTAATAAGTCCTGCGTTGAGTAGGGGTGGGGAGCTTATTCAGGTACTGTGATGTTTTGTAGGGGAAAAGGTAGCAGACCTCCAAAGCAAAGTAAAATGTATATCGAAATTGCAATTAATAATCTCTCTTAAAAAAAGTTATTATGGCTGAAAAAAATATTTCAGTCTCTGCATTCCTCCAAAAATATAGCCAACTATATGTAGCCCATCTGCCCCTAAGTGAGATAGGGGTGGGTATGCCTTTTCCTGCTACGCTGTGTGGTGGGGCATACCTGTTGGTAACAGGAGGGCTGAGTGCTCTGCGGTGGTGTGGGGAGAAACAGGACAGGAGGGACAGGTTACCTTGTTCTCAGTGGGTGCAGCGCCTCCAGCCAGCAGGGATCCTCTGTGGTTGTTCAGGGATGAGCCCCTACTGACATTCCTCCATACAACAGAGACCGTTACAGACAGCATTATCTTTTCTGGTGTTTATTGTAGGCAGCTCATCATTACAGAGAAACAGGCATTCTTCATAGATGGAGGTTATTAATTATAGATCATTGCCCTGCACCAAGCCTGATGCCCAGCTCAGGCCTGTGGTATTCCTCTTTCCTCTCATAGTCAGAGCCCTGACTCAGGCCTACTCCTCTTACCTCCCATCCCCTCATGGGTGGGAGGAAGAGACTCCTCTCTTCTCCTATAACTACACCCTTTTCATAACTGGACTGAACTCACAATTTGGGAGAATGTCAGGATTTATAATCTTTGGGAGTGTCTGTAACTCTGACTCATAACAAGCCAGATCTGGATACTGATTGGAACACACCCTGCAGGTGAGGGCCTATCAGTATCCACCCCTCAGATTGACATCCTCAGAAGTTGCTAGGCCCGCCCTTGGATACTGATTACATCATCCAAGGCTGTAACACACACACAGACCTACAGTAACCTTTCCACTGCCTGCACTAACAGGACTGACACTGGAAAGGCCCAGGAAAAAGAAGTTGCTGGCCGGAGGCTAGGCTATATATATATATATATATATATATATATATATATATATATATATATATATATATATATATATATATATATATATATACCCAATATCAAAGAATTTGGAGCACTCACAAATTCAAAAAAATACAAGTTAATGAAGTAACACAGGCATCAGGGGGTAATCACAGAAAAAATAAGCTTGAGAAAGGACCGTAAGGTCCGAAATGTTGCTTCTTTTTTCTGTGATTACCCCCTGATGCCTGATGCCTTTGTTACTTCATTAAATTGTATTTTTTGAATTTGTGAGTGCTCCAGATTCTTTAATATTGGGTATTTATCTATTTTTGTTGCTGGATGGTGATCCTGGCTGCACTGTGAGCACCACGACTGATCAGATAAGTTTTTTCCTTTTACTTTTTCCCTTTGAGTGCCCTGAACATTCTTGCTATTGTTATATATATATATATATATATGAGACTGATCATATAGTCCCACCCCACAGGGCGAGACAGCAACTCAGAGTACTTACTCTATAGTAGTAAATGGAATTGCCAGAATGCTCAAGTCTCTAACTGACTTAATTTAGGGTTGCCTCTATATATATGTGTGTGTTTGTGTGTGTGTTTGTGTGTGTGTGTGTGTGTGTATCAACAATGAATCAAGAATCAGGAATAAAATTGACTATATCATAGCTAACAAGGAACACGTTATTGGAGACTGCAGAGTCCATACCCATTTTGACACAAGGAGTGATCACAGATTGCTTTACTGTAAATTGCATTTTAATGTGAAGATAAGGAGAAGAAAACCGATTAAAAAGAAGACAAAAAGAATCAACCTCAAGAATACCAGCAGTGAATTTTAACTAGAGCTGAAAAATCGCTTCAGCTTGCTCGAGATTCAATGGGATAGTTTGACAAATAATTATGCAAAATCTATGAAGATTATACTTGAACAAGCACAAAAAAACTGGAGGAATCGCTAACAAAAAAAAGGTTAAGAAAATATCAGATGAGACAAAGCAGTTACTGAAGAAATCACAAGAAATTAAGCAATCCCAAAAGAAAAGAACTACATTTCATTCTACCAAGATGTTTGCTGGGCATTACCTGAAGGGACATGAAAACACATGGGTTAGAGAACAAACAAAGTCAATGACATAATCACAAGGTTGAAGAAATAAGGCGGACAGATCACAAGAAGAAATGACCTATCATTAGACAAAGATGGTACTCTAGTTCAGTACCTGGAAGATCATTGGGGAGGCTTCATCCAGCAGTGGATCAACAAAGGCTGAAGATTAGGATAATAGATATACATGTATGTGTAGTGGTGCTTCCCCCCCCCCCCCCCCTCTATGGGGTATTTTCCTGCTACCAGGTGTGTGGTGGTGCATAGTACCCGTTGGATTGCAGGAGAGCTGAGGTTTCGCCGATGTTGGGTAAAAAGGACAGGCTTTTGGAGGTCAATGCATAGTTCTTTCTCTGGGTAGTCAGTGCCTCCATCTTCAGCAGGCTCCAGTAGTGCTGGAGGCAGTCCCTGCAGAAGAACAATCATATACTCCCCCCCTGATGGACTGCAGACTCAGGCCAGGAGTGTAGTAAACCAGGAACATCTTTATTCAGTCAGTATACAGCATGAAGGTTTATACCGGATGCATACTTATTGCCTTGGGTCCCAGACCTCTGGATGGTCCCATCTGAGGATTTAGGCCTTGCTTATTCACAGCCCCCCTATGAGACTGATCATATAGTCCCACCCCACAGGGCGAGACAGCAACTCAGAGTACTTACTCTATAGTAGTAAATGGAATTGCCAGAATGCTCAAGTCTCTAACTGACTTAATTTAGGGTTGCCTCTTCCCTAGTACAGAAGGGGAGGGTACAAGGTCTGAGCCCCTGCTTGGGCAGAACACAGACCCTGTCCCACTACACTCCTCTCACTCAAGGAAGCTGCTGGGGTTTGGGAAACCCCAAGATGGTGCCTGACACTGCCTGCACTTACCAGAATTTACATATCAGGGAGGGCAGACTGGTAGCCAGACCAGGCATGGCTACATACTAATGTATGTATGTATGTATGTATGTATGTATGTATGTATGTATGTATGCTATGAGTTGCAGTCTTCAGAACATGCTGATCAGCACAAATTGAATGTGCCAATTGTCTAGATCTTATACGTCCCACAAACAGCTGATCTCCATGGGGGGAGAAAGTCCGTGCACTGAACAATGCAGGCATAAACCAGTGGGCTTCCAGAGCAGCAGGATACAGCAATGTTCCAACGCTTTTCCTCTCACTGATGCAACTTTCTCAAGGGGATGCACTGCTTTTCTTCTCTTTCACATTCTAGATCATCAAGGAACAGTTTGTTCCCACCTGGAGCTGCTACGTCTCCATTGCTTCATAAGTTGGTAACAAACACACCTAGGGACTATACTGGACTAATGGATGTTTTTCAATGTTATTGATTTGTAACACAGTTTCTCCCCCTCCCTGGAAGATATTGCTACTGGTTACTTCTCTCATGATGTCAGCGCCTCCAGCTTCAGTGGGCTCCAGGATTCCCAGAGACAGTCCCCACCAAAGCAGACTTCTTTCACACCCCTGCCCAATTGACTATAGACTTAGTCAGAGGAATATAAAACAAAGGGGCTTTATTTGCAGTCACTACAGATGGTACACACAGCGGATGCAGATGGGTCACAGAGGATTCTAGGCCTCTGGATGGTGCATGGCTCTCTTGGCATGGAAGCCTCTGATATTTCTGCCTCCTCACCCTAGAGGGTGGGAGCGGACCTCACACGTCTCACCCCTAGGAGGGGGAGACCTGGACTAACTCCAATTTGGCACTTCATCTCTCTGATGCTCCAGAAGGGAAGGGCACAAGGTCTGTGCCATGATTGGCTTTACACAGACCCTGAGTCACCACCTCTTCGTCACTCAGAGAGTCAGCATGCGGGGGGAGGGGGTCAAAGCCCCTGGGACAGCCTGCCACAGCCTGTAACTACCAGGGACTTACATGACAAGAGGCAGAGAGGCAGTATCACATCAACAAAGGTCCTTATGAGTTAAATAACTTTTTGACATGCTTTATTCAAATTTGTGAGCACTGTAGCGCTGATTTTATATATATCTAGAAAGTAGAAGAGCACACCAGAGAAAGCTCCATAGTGCCGTGATTTGAATACATCAAATGGGAAATGTCTAAAACACACTTACAATAAGTTAACAGTAAAAAGGCACATCAGTGCGGGCTGCATGGGCTCTTCAGTAGTTCTCGCTTCCTATTGGTGTTCGAATCTCTGAATCCTCTGCCACTGCACTCACGAGCGCTCCTGGCACTGTCTGACGCTGCATGGTGGAGAGCCGTTATCTGATGTCACACTGGAGATGCCAGAACTTTAATGCTACCTCTTGTCTTTAAGCTCCTCTCACCACATGCATTTCACAAGTACTGGATTGCTTCATCAGGGGTGACAATATGGAGCTACAGTATGTAACGATAATACTTTTTCTCTGGATAGTTGCGCTACAAATACAGCACACAAAAGGTTAACTTCATCTGTAGTTAGTATGACATTTTAAAAGTGCCTGTTTTTCCTCTGCCTCTGAGGTTATCAGTCAAATCTGGTCGATATTTATGGGCAAACTTTATTAGGTAATAAACCCACAAAAGAACAATATGTTTTTATTATGGATGTCTTGTGATGGTAACTCAGAACTACCAGAGGCGTTGGATGTCATCTTCAAAGGGGGCCATAAATCCCTGAAATCTCCCCCTTTGAGTAGCAGAGACGGTGACAAAAAGGTCACTATACATTTCCCCCATATCCTTACAGATTTACTTAATAGAAGCTAAATTGTTCTGATATAATACCCAAACATGATGAATATAAATTTGTGACGTGAAATCAGGCAGATTAAATAATACGTATAACAGATTGAATGAACCCGTGATAAAGTCACAAGATCATTCAGAAGGGTACATTTTTGGTGCACATCACAATAACAATTTTTAATTTTTCATGAAATACATATACTGAAAACCAAGGTGAAAAAATAATCCAAAATGATAATAAAATATTGTTAAAACTGACACGTAGTGCTTTCTGCTATTACCAGCCAACTTGTATGCACACAATAGTGGTTGTGACTTTACAATACTGTGAGGTATAAATGTTACAATATGTCAATAACAATTGTATCCTCCTGCTAGATATAATCAAGTTAACTTGTACATCTCACAGATAAGGTTGAATTCACTCATACACTTGCATTACTAGCACAGTACCATGGCATATAGTGATAGATATTCATTGTATCACAATAGAATAATATACAGTATAAGCAAACCGTGTACTTCAAGGTCACAAGAGCAATAGCAAAAGTACAATATTAATCAGAGAAATGAGGATGCACATTTGAATAATGGGAGTCCCTGAGCAACTAAACTGTTATTTGTATATAGTGCAGGGCTAATTAAAGGCCATAAATCATATATTACTAATTGATTACTGTTTCTACTTAATATAAAATGGTATTATAGTGTTTTATCAATAAAACGGGAACACACATAACTATGCAGCGATTATTATATGCTAAGTATATCAGTAATTGCTGCTTAGATTGAAATTGCATCAATATCTGAAAGCACGTTTGAATGGCTATATATATGCTGCTAGTAGTGTAGTCCCGTTATCTACCTGCCCCTGACGAAGCTCCGCCTGGAGAGAAACGCGTAGGGCGTGGGCACAGTGACGTGGTGACGTCATGACACGTAGTGCAGCTGATTCCGCCACAGCCGGTCGAGTGCATGAAGTCTGAGCAGGACTGTGTACCGTCAAGGGAGTAGAGCCGTAGCAGTTACCAAAGCTGAGTATTTTGCAGAGAACTGTGTTATTTCATGGAGGATTAGGTTGCCATTTGTAAATCAATTTGTGTATACAGTATTTCACTAGATACAGGGACTCCAAGTACAAGTTGACAGAGATGTTGGAGCTGTGCTGTTTGATAGCAAACAGCGTTCATATGGCAGTTTGGTTGCTCAGGGACTCCCATTATTCAAATGTGTATCCTCATTTCTCTGATTAATATTGTACTTTTGCTATTGCTCTTGTGACCTTGAAGTACACGGTTTGCTTATATATTATTCTATTGTGATACAATGAATATCTATCACTATATGCTAAGGTACTGTGCTAGTAATGCAAGTGTATGAGTGTGAGGAATCAGGGATCGCGGCGTCCGCGCCCTGGTTCCTCTGCTCCTATATTCACCCCTGCTGCCGTGGCGCGCGTCCCTCGCCAGCGCCACTCACCTCCGGCGGTTCTGGGGGTTCCTCGTCGTCCTCGGCATCCCCGTCTCCCAGCAGTACCTCACGCGGCCGCCATGTTGCCCGGGCGCGCGCCTGAACAGCGCACGCCGGGCGAAGTTAATTTATTCACTGCTCTGGCAGTGAAGATCCGCCCCCAACACAGGAATAAGATCTCCTGTCAAGACAAGAGTCCTCACCTGCCTGCCAATCAAGGGAACCTATCCAGGATGGCTCCACGCAGTCCTCCAGGTCTGCCTTCACTTCTGATTGGTCAGCCACACTTTATAATGCCAGTTCTTCCTATCATTCTTTGCTCGACATAGTTTTCACTTGGATTACTACTCTGGCGTTTTCTCTCTTATTCTCTCAGGTTACGACTTGGCTTGGCGGACGTCTCTCTCTGGCTCTAGACCCCTGCTTGGACAAACGACCTTCCGGAATTCTCCAATCCCAGACTTTGGCTAACGGCAACGACAACGGCATTTCTACACCGGTACCGGCAAGTATTGCTAGCTAAATAACACCTGGCCTGGCAACGCCAAATCACCACACTCCGGACACGCTCCCTTTGCTGTGGGTGCGTGCTTCTATACGTTCCTCACCTCAGTGAAAGGAACGGGTCTTGTCTGCGGGCAGCACCGGCGTAACATTATGTCGAGCCCACAAGACGCAGACCAGACTGTGGACTCTATGATGACGGCCATGTACCAACAAATACAGGCCTTAACGGATCAAGTGGCTCTCCTCTCCCAGCAGGTATTGGACCGCCCTTTACAGGCACCGCCTGCGGCTGCACCCCCGGCGCAGCCTGACTTATCTTCCACTTCATTTTCAGTTCCGAAGATTCCGGCTCCAAGGCCCTATGCAGGGGATCCACACGCCTGTCGTGGCTTTCTCAACCAGTGCGAGATCCAGTTCGAGATGGCTCCCCAGTTGTATGCTACTGGCCAGAAAAAGGTAGCCTACGTATATAGTCTGCTCACAGATAATGCACTGGCATGGGCCTCTCCGATCTGGGAACTACGCCCTGATATTACCCGCGATTACGCGGCCTTCAGACGGGACTTTCGACAGGTTTTTGATACCCCCGCACGTCAAGAGACTGCTTCTGATACCCTGCTAGAGCTTACACAGGGACGTCGGCCTGTGGGCCAATACGCCTTGGAATTCAGAACTATAGCAGCTGAGACTCATTGGGGTCAGGAGGCCTTAGTCGCCGTTTTCTGGAAAGGTCTATCGGAGTCTCTGAAGGATGAACTTGCTTCTCACACCAGGCCAGAGTCACTGGAGGATCTCATCTCCCTGGCTACTCGTATGGATCAGCGCCTTCAGGTACGCCGCGCTCAGCGTCAGCTTCCCCGGTCTACGCCTTTCCGTGCTTCCTTTTCCAGGTTCTCTACTAACCAGAGACCCGTCTTCTCCCCGTTACCGGCGCTGGAGGCCCCAGAGCCGATGCAACTTGGAGTTCAGCAACCTCGGGCACCGTCACGACAACTTCGCTCTACTGGGGAGTCGTGCCATCATTGCGGAGCTTCTGAGCAGCGCACCCGTAACCATCCACCATCTCCGGGAAACGACTAAGCCCAGTGAGTACGAAGGGGCGCTCTCTGGGTACTGAATCTCCTTGTCCCCCTCCCAGAAGGAAACTTCCCAAAAGATTGACTATTCCCGTCTCCCTTTCAGGACCGACTTTCCGCACCTCCACAGCTGCATTTATCGATTCCGGCGCAGGAGGGAACTTCATAGATCAAACCTTTTCTGAACAAAATCAGATTCCACTTTCCAGGAAGGACTCTCCCGTTGCCTTGGTCGGGATTGATAATCGACCTCTCACCCCAGCTTATATCTCCTTAGAAACTGGACCTATCACCCTTTCTACTCATTCTCACAAAGAGAGTCTGGGTTTTGATGTTATTCATGCCCCAGGAACACCTATCACGCTTGGCTTGCCCTGGTTACAGAAGCATAATCCACTCATCGATTGGGTTTCTCCTAACCCTATTAACTGGAGGTCAAGGTCAGAGGAACCTTCTTTCTCTATCAAGCAATCATCCTATTAGCCAACACATCCAGTTCTCTGAGGGAGTTACCTTCTCCATACGCTGAATTCTTGGACGTTTTCAGCAAGACACAGTCTGAACTTCTACCTCCTCATCGTTCCTACGATTGTCCGATTGATCTGGTACCTGGTTATACCTTGCCTAAAGCCAAATCTTATCCTCTCTCGTTGCCCGAGACCGAAGCTATGGACGAATATATTCGTGAGAATCTTAAGCGGGGCTTCATACGTCATTCCAATTCTCCTGCGGGGGCTGGATTCTTCTTTGTCAAAAAGAAAGATGGTACCCTCAGACCATGTATTGATTACCGGGGTCTGAACCATATCACGGTGAAGAATCGTTATCCGCTCCCACTCATTTCCGAACTCTTTGATAGACTTCAGGGGGGCAATCTCTTTACTAAACTGGATCTTCGTGGGGCATACAACCTCATCCGCATCTGGGAGGGCGATGAATGGAAGACTGCCTTCAACACCCGTAGCGGACACTACGAATATCTAGTGATGCCCTTCGGGTTATGCAACGCACCGGCAGTTTTTCAGGACTTCATCAATGACATCTTTCGGGACGTTCTTAATCGATTTGTCATTGTATACCTGGATGACATCCTTATTTTTTCTCAAAACTTACAGGATCATATCATCCATACGAAGTTTGTGCTTTCACGCCTCCGAGAGAACCGGTTGTTTGCTAAAATGGAGAAATGCATTTTTCATCAGTCTACCACTTCCTTTCTCGGATACATCATCTCAAACAAAGGCTTGGCCATGGATCCAGAAAAACTAAAGGCCGTCGTGGATTGGCCACAACCCAATTCCCTCAAATCTATTCAACGTTTTTTAGGTTTTTCTAACTATTACCGGAAGTTTATCCGCAACTTTTCTACCATTGTCGCTCCTATCACGGCACTGACCAAAAAAGGTGCAGACCCTTCATCTTGGTCTCCAGAGGCTGTCACGGCATTCGAGACACTGAAACAAACTTTTGTCTCTGCTCCCATCCTTCGACACCCTAACACGAATTTCCCCTTCACCTTAGAGGTTGACGCTTCGGACTGTGGGGCTGGGGCGGTTCTGTCGCAGAAATTTTCTTCCCAGGATAAACATCATCCTTGCGGGTTTTTCTCCAAAAAATTCTCCTCTGCAGAGAGAAATTATGACGTGGGCAATAGGGAACTTCTGGCCGTCAAGTTGGCTCTTCAAGAATGGAGACATCTTCTGGAGGGGTCTAAAGAGCCATTCACTATTCTCACGGACCATAAAAACTTATTGTATATTGAGAATGCCCGTCGTTTAGGTCCCCGCCAAGCTCGCTGGTCGCTTTTTTTTTCTAGATTTAATTTTGTGCTCTCATATATTCCTGGCACTAAAAACGTCAAAGCGGATGCTCTCTCCCGGCAATACTCTTCGGAAGAGAGATCAGAAAAAACCACCGAGTCCATCCTTCCTAAACAAAGAATCTTAGCAGCTGTAGCATTCAAGAATCTGGAGAGGATCATCAAATCTCAAGAGAATCTCCCGATCGGTCTGGTTGTTCCTAAAGATTCCTTGTACGTGGAACCCAAATTCATTCCTGAAATACTGGATTGGGGACATGCCGCCCGTTCGGCGGGACATCCTGGATTCAAGAAGACGTTGGACCTCATCCGTCGCACTTTCTGGTGGCCCAATATGGTAAAGACTATTTTTGAATTTACTCGGTCTTGTCCGGTATGTGCACTGAACAAGTCTCCTCGTCAGAAACCGCAGTGTCTCCTCTTACCTTTACCTATTCCGGAACGTCCCTGGTCTCACATATGGATGGATTTTATTGTGGAGTTGCCAAAGTCGAATGGCATGAATACCATTCTTGTGGTAGTGGATCGGTTTTCCAAGATGGCACACTTTATTCCTCTCAAAGGTTTACCCTCCTCACCCGCCCTAGCTGATATTTTCTCCAAAGAGATTTTTCGGATCCATGGGATTCCCATATCCATCGTGTCTGATCGGGGTTCACAGTTCGTCTCCAAGTTCTGGAGAAATTTCACCAAGAGACTGGGTATCTCATCTTCCTTCTCTTCTGGTTATCACCCTCAATCTAACGGACAGACCAAGAGAGTTAATCAATCCCTCGAGAAATACTTAAGGTGCTTCGTCTCGAATTCTCAGGATGACTGGGCAGAATTACTTATCTGGGCTGAGTTCGCCTTTAATTCTTCCAGGAATGAGTCTACCTGCGAGACCCCCTTCTTCATCAACTATGGATTCCATCCGGCTCGTCTACCTATTTCTAAAAATTCCTCTGGAATACCAGTCGTAGACGAGCACATTGCCCTCTTACAGGACTCTTGGTTCAGAATCCAATCCGCACTACAAAAAGCATCATTGTCTTCCAAGAACCAGGCTGATCGTCACTGGCGTCCGGCACCTAATTACAAGATCGGAGACAAGGTTTGGCTCTCATCCAAGAACATCCATCTCAAAACTCCTTCCATCAAATTGGCTCCTAGGTTTCTGGGTCCCTTTTCCATCTTGGAGCAGGTAAATCCGGTTTCCTTCCGACTCCAACTTCCTCAAAGCATGAGAATTCCGAATGTCTTTCACACCTCGCTTCTCAAACCATTCATCTCCAGTAGCCTCTTTCCGGACCACACTTCTAAACCAGATCCGGTGATGGTACAGGGTAACGAAGAATACGAGATTCAAGCTTTACTGGATTCCCGTCTTTCAAGAGGTAAAGTCCACTTTTTGGTACACTGGAGAGGTTTTGGACCCGAAGAGAGGTCATGGGTACCCCTGAAAGATATTCATGCTCCAGGACTCCTCAAACGCTTCCGAGAGAAGTTTCCATCAAAACCATGGAAGGATCGTCCTGAGGCCGATCCTGAGGGGGGAGGGTACTGTGAGGAATCAGGGATCGCGGCGTCCGCGCCCTGGTTCCTCTGCTCCTATATTCACCCCTGCTGCCGTGGCGCACGTCCCTCGCCAGCGCCACTCACCTCCGGCGGTTCTGGGGGTTCCCCGTCGTCCTCGGCATCCCCGTCTCCAGCAGTACCTCACGCGGTCGCCATGTTGCCCGGGCGCGCGCCTGAACAGCGCGCCGGGCGAAGTTAATTTATTCACTGCTCTGGCAGTGAAGACCCGCCCCCAACACAGGAATAAGAAACGCGTAGGGCGTGGGCACAGTGACGTGGTGACGTCATGACACGTAGTGCAGCTGATTCCGCCACAGCCGGTCGAGTGCATGAAGTCTGAGCAGGGCTGTGTACCGTCAAGGGAGTAGAGCCGTAGCAGTTACCAAAGCTGAGTATTTTGCAGAGAACTGTGTTATTTCATGGAGGATTAGGTTGCCATTTGTAAATCAATTTGTGTATACAGTATTTCACTAGATACAGGGACTCCAAGTACAAGTTGACAGAGATGTTGGAGCTGTGCTGTTTGATAGCAAACAGCGTTCATATGGCAGTTTAGTTGCTCAGGGACTCCCATTATTCAAATGTGTATCCTCATTTCTCTGATTAATATTGTACTTTTGCTATTGCTCTTGTGACCTTGAAGTACACGGTTTGCTTATATATTATTCTATTGTGATACAATGAATATCTATCACTATATGCTAAGGTACTGTGCTAGTAATGCAAGTGTATGAGTGTGAGGAATCAGGGATCGCGGCGTCTGCGCCCTGGTTCCTCTGCTCCTATATTCACCCCTGCTGCCGTGGCGCGCGTCCCTCGCCAGCGCCACTCACCTCCGGCGGTTCTGGGGGTTCCTCGTCGTCCTCGGCATCCCCGTCTCCCAGCAGTACCTCACGCGGCCGCCATGTTGCCCGGGCGCGCGCCTGAACAGCGCGCGCCGGGCGAAGTTAATTTATTCACTGCTCTGGCAGTGAAGATCCGCCCCCAACACAGGAATAAGATCTCCTGTCAAGACAAGAGTCCTCACCTGCCTGCCAATCAAGGGAACCTATCCAGGATGGCTCCACGCAGTCCTCCAGGTCTGCCTTCACTTCTGGTCAGCCACACTTTATAATGCCAGTCTTTCCTATCATTCATTGCTCGACATAGTTTTCACTTGGATTACTACTCTGGCGTTTTCTCTCTTATTCTCTCAGGTTACGACTTGGCTTGGCGGACGTCTCTCTCTGGCTCTCGACCCCTGCTTGGACAAACGACCTTCCGGAATTCTCCAATCCCAGACTTTGGCTAACGGCAACGACAACGGCATTTCTACACCGGTACCGGCAAGTATTGCTAGCTAAATAACACCTGGCCTGGCAACGCCAAATCACCACACTCCGGACACGCTCCCTTTGCTGCGGGTGCGTGCTTCTATACGTTCCTCACCTCAGTGAAAGGAACGGGTCTGGTCTGCGGGCAGCACCGGCGTAACAGTAGGACTGTAATCTCATCCGCGAGAGATCCCTGTTTTTTGAGTGCGTCTTGCAAGTCTCTTCTCAGGGAATTTATCTGCATGCTTTGCTTTTTCTGAGCTTGCTTCCACATTTTTATTGCATTGTGAAGCACTATGAACTTCTTTGCTTGGGCCACAGTTACTTGTTTCAGTTTCTGGACCTTCTTGTGCTCCCTTTTGTGCCGCGCCACCTGGGTTCTAAGCTTGGCTTTTAGCGTTGCTTTGGTGATGCTCAGGGTAGCCTTCAGTTTCTCATGCTGCTTTGCGGGGACATACTGGGTAATCAGATGTTCCTGCAGCACTTGGATTTCCTTAGCAGCCTGCAGCTTTTCTTCCTGCAGTATTTGCTGCTTCTCCTCAGCATACTGGAGGTGTGTACGCAGACCTTGCAGTTGGTTCTGCAGTCGGTGCTCTGCTTCAAACTTTTCCTTGACTTCTTCTGTCAACTGAAAATTTTCTTCTTTCAGTTTTAAGTTTTCTCTTTTTAATCTTGAATTTTCTCCTTTTTCAGTCTCTGTATTCTTCAGGGCCTCTTTGCAGCCCTCCTTCCATTTACGCACATCTGCTTTGAGAATGACAGTCTCCTGGTGTGAGACTTCCTTCTCTAGGTTGAGGGTCTGATGCACCTTCTGAGAGACTTTGAGATCTGTATCAAGATTGACAGTAGTTTCGTTAGCAATGTCCAGCTCCTCAGTGAGACTGTGTAGTTCCTTTCTGGAAACTTCCAGGTCTGTGCGGCAGCTGTTGGTCTCATGATGTGAGGCATCCAGTGCTCTGCGGAGTGTCTGAACCTCTTTCTGAGATACGTCCACCTCTATCCGGACACTGTTGACCTCCTGTTGTGAGGCATTCAGCTCTATGCGAAGAGTGTGAACCTCTTGCTTGTAGACTATCATCTGCTTCAGTGCCTCCTCATACTTCCGTTTTAGCGTAGCCACCATTTTATCAGATTGGCTTTGCTTTTCATCCATGGCGGAAATAGTAGCCTTTGCAGTATCTAGCTCAGTCTTGAGATCCTCCAATTCGGTCTTGGCCGCAGAGTAAATTGCGAGCACAGTCTTCTGTAGCTCAGCATTATTTTCTATCTCCCTTTCCAATTCTTTACAGAGCAGATCACAGTCATGCCTGGCAGCTTGCAGTGCATCTTCAGGGCTGGTCAAGGGATCGTCACTCACTGGCTCCGACTCCACTTCCCTGGGATGGTTGGCCGAGGGTTCCTCACTGTTGGCACTGGACAGACACTTCTTTGGGGTACACGACTTCTGCCTTGGGCCCTCTGGATATTCGGTTACCCGTGGGACGAATTCTCCATTTTCTCTAGGCTGCAGGGCAACTCGGTCCCCCTTTTCCTCCACAGGATCTGCGGACGTGTCTGTTCCTTCCATGGTAAGTGAAGAACTGCTTTTCTTTTGCCACCTTTTTGATTTGGATGACACCGTCCCTTCAGGGATATTGGGGTCTCCATCTTCATTTGAAATTTTAGCAGCTTCATTATATACGCCAGGCTTTTCTTGCAGTTGCTTTAGCTGACAGAAATATTGGGTGATCTGCTGCTCCCGCTCTCTGTCTCCTGTTGATCATATTCGTCATCAAAGGGAGCGGTCTTTTCTGTTCGTGCCGAGTTCAGGCACCCTCACCATTCTTGGGGTGTTTTGTGGGTGTGACTCGGTTTGGGTTCCCCATAAGAGATGTCTTCCTCTTTATTGGACTGGAAGGGCCACTCTTCCGTGGGGTAGGGTTCATTACAGGAACGCTGCATCTTGTCCTCCATTTTTAGGCTATCGGTTGTAATTTTCTTCCTGACCTCAGGAGGCGCTATTGCAGCTGTTGCCACTGTATTTGCTAGAACCACCAATTGTGGTAGTCCTACAGATGGGCATATTTTGCTTGTAGAGGTCGTAGCTCTCACAGGCATCTCTGTAGACTTTTTCTTTCTTGGGTAATTTTTTTTTTTTTTACAATATCAGCAGTACTGTGCATGCATTTTCTCTCATCAGGTATACAAGATGTGCAGTTGCTAGATAAAAAAAAGTCTATTTGCTATACACCACTTCCTTGCTAGGTGAATCCCTCCGCTTCAGCAACAGAATTTGGTTTTCTGCCTGAGTTCAGTAATTTTCAGTCTCATCTTTGGGTATTATGGCATTCACACTTCACACTTTGGGTGTCTGTTTTGCTCCCAAGATAATAGGCATACTTTTTTACTTGCAGAAAAAAAAACATTCTTTGCAGTGGACTATTTCTTTCATTCCCGGCAGGGTGACTCAACACTCAGCAATTGACTTTGAAAAACCTTTTCCCCTATAGGGCAATTTTACACTCAGCATTTGTTTGCTAAAAATTCCCCTGCTTCAGCACAGTCTTGTATCAATTTTCACACTTTTCTGCATATACTCCATTCACATCTGGTAGCCCTATGCGGTGTGGCAACCTTTATTTGCAAAATCAGTACCACTCGTAGTTACCATCTGTATTCCCTGCTTCAGCGAAACTTTTGAAAACAACAAACACCTATCCCTTTTTAAGGGCTGACTCACTTCTTGAACCCTGACTATGGCTGAAAGGCAAAACCCCTATTTCAATGACCATATTACACTTTGTGATAGGCAAAATAAGGTTTAGCTACTTCAGCAGTCTCTCTCCTCTAGGGATTGGGGCAAAGAGTCCATCTGTGGTTTTGTAAGTTTCAGTGCAGTGTGGTTTCAGTGGTGTGTATCCCTTTAACTCTGATCTCTGCTGCATGAGGTTTTTTTTTTTAAAAAAAATTTCAGACTGTTTGTAGGCAAAAAGCATAACAAAAAAATTTCACAGAAAAATCTCCGGTCCTTTTTAACTTCAAAGACACCTCTTATCTCTCTTCTGACACCAAATGTAGACGTACGTTCACAGAGGTACACAATTGGAGACTTTATAAGGTGAAATTATAATAGGCTTTATTGTGCCTTTTCCTTTTCATCAGGAAATCATCCAAACACAGGGGGGAACAAAGCTTCTATTCACTTGGGAGTATCTCTAGTGAAAATACCATGCAATTAATTCACAACTCCCTAAGTCAAGCATGTCTCGCAGTCCCAAAACATATAGCATGAAAATAAGCAGATATAAGCAGTCTCTTAATAATGAAAGTCTTATCTGTTAGCTTCTGTAGAGTAAGCTTCTCTGCTCTCCTGGAACCGCACCCGTGCGTGCACAGAAAATATCAGCATCCAGGTTTAGAAGTCTTATTTGGTGTCTTGCAATCAGCTCTGCTATGTGGCTGACAGAGTTCAAGACATGTGGTGTCTCCAAAGGTCAGCTCTCAGTCAGAGCTAAGGAGTCACTTCCTGTCTCAACAGAAAGGCTTTTGTAAGCAATCTAAATCAGGCAGGTGGTGTTTATTAATTGACTACCAGCAGTTAACCACCACACTGCTAGATTAAAGGCACATTACTTGAACAGGGATTACTCCCCTGTTACAGTCACATTATTGTAGGAGTTGAAGAAAGAGAGTTAGACGTTATTTTCCTATTCCTATGCTATGAGCAATTGTTAGTTTAAACAAAAATGTCCCAGGAGATGGATGAGTGGTAATTAAGAACATACCCACACAAGGTGAGACTCATCTTTGTGACAGAGGCAAAGTTAGTTAATTTGTATTATGAAAGTACAATTCAATATAGAGGGGGCATTTACACTGGCGACACACTTTATTCGAGCTCGGCTAGTCCCACGAATTCGGGTATACCCGGGTGTATTGAGGTTTGTGACTGTTTTCTGCCCGAGTGCATTGAGTTATTTTCCAGGCAGGGATTGAAGCATTTTATTCCCGCTGGCTGCAATACTGCACAGTATATATATATATATATATATACTGCATTACAATTCATGAATTTATGCCATCTGGTAGACACGCGAAGCATTGCAGCCTATTAAATCCTAATCATTATCATTTAACAGATCAGCCGCCCATCAGCCAGGCATGAACCCAGGCTGGGAAGGCAAATGCAACGGGGCTTGTCAGAGGTGAGGAGCGGCGCATTCCAGGTATCTGCCAGGTACATACTGGTTATTTGCTCGAATAAAGTGTGTCGCAGCAGTATGCCAAATAAACACGTGGATTCGCTGATTTCCTTCTCTAAACCCTCTTTGAGGGCCCTGAGAGTTATGTGGTAACGTATTTAAGCTTTTTGATGTTTTACTACTACACTTTGACGAACCGCTCAACCAAATTGTTCATGTATATAGTCATAACTAGAACAACAAAAGGTGCAAAAGGGAAATCATTAATACAACATAACACGAGAATGTGACCAGAAGGATCACAAATAGTCCGTACAACATGCACTCATGAACTACAGTAGTGAAAAAGTTTTTGAACCCCTTAGGATTTTCACATATTTCAAACCTGAAATGTTATTAGATCTTAATGTAAGTCCTACTAATAGACAAAGATAACATGATCAAACAAATGAATGTAAATCTGGTCCAGTGGACAGCAGGTTCCTCGGTATCAGAGGTTTTAGGACATGCAGGGGAGACAAGAAGATATTATCATACAGTGTTGCACTATGATCATAACAAAAATCACATAGACTTAAACAAACAGACACACACAACACTGAACAATACTAAACAATAGGCTGACTAATATTAAGGATGGTTTAATGAACACAATAAAAATGCAGATAACTGGTGACGAGCAGGTCAGGGATCCAGTGTGTAAAAACTGGAATCCTACTTACAGCAGGTCCCTAGGATATGCGCAGGTAAGGGTAGTCTGAGTGTCCGACAGAAGATGTTGGTGGACGCGTGCCACGTGTGAGTGCCTGCAGGGGCTGCCTTGGCTAGCTGCCAAAGATGGCGCCGCTTCCTTGTGCTCCACGCGGCGTCCTTCGTTGGCTCCCGGAAGTGCGTCACAGCGGGCGGGACGGGACACCAGGTATCACTTGCCGATACCAACTCCTGAACACTGCGGCTCCAGGGACTGTTAGAATGATCTGCTCCTCTACCAGTACTGCTATTCATTCTAACAGTCCCTGGAGCCGCAGTGTTCAGGAGTTGGTATCGGCAAGTGATACCTGGTGTCCCGTCCCGCCCGCTGTGACGCACTTCCGGGAGCCAACGAAGGACGCCGCGTGGAGCACAAGGAAGCGGCGCCATCTTTGGCAGCTAGCCAAGGCAGCCCCTGCAGGCACTCACACGTGGCACGCGTCCACCAACATCTTCTGTCGGACACTCAGACTACCCTTACCTGCGCATATCCTAGGGACCTGCTGTAAGTAGGATTCCAGTTTTTACACACTGGATCCCTGACCTGCTCGTCACCAGTTATCTGCATTTTTATTGTGTTCATTAAACCATCCTTAATATTAGTCAGCCTATTGTTTAGTATTGTTCAGTGTTGTGTGTGTCTGTTTGTTTAAGTCTATGTGATTTTTGTTATTATCATACAGTGTTGCACTATGATCATATCTTCTTGTCTCCCCTGCATATCCTAACACCTCTGATACCGAGGAACCTGCTGTCCACTGGACCAGATTTACATTCATTGATCATTCCAATCATCAATTGAACTTTATATCTCCCATTTGGACTTTAAGGCGCCGGTCTGTATTGTTTTCTTTTTTGTTTATCACTAACTGTGTTCGGGTTAGTTTTTCCTGGCAGACTGGCCACATTGTTCATTATATTTATTCCTCACTACGTTGTTGATAATATTTGAACTGTTATTATCTGCATTGTATTTGTATACATTTTTATTTTTAGCGCTAAAACACACCCTCCTTTTTTTCAGTCATGATCAAACAAATAACACTAAAATGATACTTTTTGAACATTTATTTATCCACAAATTATTCAACATTCGATATCCATGTGTGAAACAGTATGTGAACCTTTAGATTCAGTACCTGGTGGCGCCCCATTGAGCAGCAATAACTTCAACTAAGTGTTTCCTGTAATTGCTGGTAAATCTCTCACATAGGTTTTGAGGAATTTTGGCCCATTCCTCCTTACAGAACTGCTTCAACTCAGTGACATTTGAGGGCTTCCTTTCATGGACAGCTCGCCTCAGGTCCTGCCCCAACATTATGATGGGGTTTAGGTCCGGAATGTGACTAGGCCATTCTAAAATGCGGAATTTCTACTTTTGCAGCCATTCTTTTGTATATCTGCTTGTATTTTTTGGAATGGAAACCCCGCTCTAGCTTCTGAGGTAGGTGAATGTGCAAAAACTTCAACTCCTTGCTGCTACTGTTTTGGAGCACTGAAAGCTCCTAAAGATGTCTCCACTCGTGGATCACCATAAATAAGAAACAACAACACACAGAGCGTAAAAGAGTTAAATATATATAAGATTTTACAAGTATAAAAAGAGCATAAGTTCACTTACAATTAAGTTAGTATCAGAAGGCGAGTCGCTAGTAGTCAGGACGCTTTACTCCACCTGACTACTAGCGACTCGTATGTTTAGGATTAATGTCTTGCTGCATAACGCACTTTTGTTACAGCTCATGGATAGATAGCCTGACATTCTCCCCTCGAATTTTCTGATACAATGCAGAATTCATGGTTGTGTCAATGATGGCAAGCCATTCAGGTCCTGAGGCTGCAAAGCAGAACCAAACCATCACACTCAACCACCATGCATGATGGTTGGGATGAGGTTCTTCTGTTCGAGCATAGTGTTTGGCGAGAACCAAACATAACGTTTCTCATTGAGGACAAAAAGTTCTACCTTTGATTCGTCTCTCCAGAGAACATTGTTCTAGAAGTCTTGTGTATAATGTATGTGCTCTTTGGCGCAATTCAGATGGGCAACAATGTTCTTTTTATAGAGCAGTGGTTTCATCCTGACTATACTTCTATGAACACTATTCTTGTTCAGTCTTTTTCTGATAGTTGAGTCATGAACACTCACATTAGCCAAGGTGAGAGTCGCCTGTAGATCCTTGGATGTTACTCTGGGGTTCTTTGTGACTTCCTGGATGATTTGCTGTTTTTTTCTTGGAGAGATTTTGGTAGGACTACCTCTTCTGGGTAGATTGACGTGGTCTTGAACTTTCTCCATTTATAGACTGCCTGACAGTGGACTGGTGGTGTTCCAAATCCTTAGAAATGGTTTTGTGACCCATTCTAGACTGTAGAGCATCAATAACTGCTTATCTGAGGTACTCAGAGATTTCTTTTGATCGTGGCATGATGTGTTTCCACACACCTGTATGATAAATACCAAACTGACAATGTTTCTGATCTTTATATATGATGGGGCCTCCCAAACTCACACATGAAGATCTACCTAGTAATTTAAACACCTGATTCTAATTATCCCCTTTAATGTAGGTGATAAAACCAGAGTTTCACTTACTTTTGCACATACCCTGACTCTTAATTACTCATTGTTTGTCTAATTCATACATCATTTTGTTTCAAAAGACATGGCATTTGTTAATATAAGCCCTTTTGGATATTTAAAAAAAGGCTGGTTTTGATTACAGAAGGTTATCATGGAAAAACTATGGAATTTCTGTAATTATCATTGGGGTTCACAAACTTTTTCTCGCTACTGTACATACAGTATGTGAACTATTTGATAATAAAAATACATTTACAGGCAACTTCATTACCTTAGCGGCTAACCGCTAAGGCAATGAAGGAGTTAACCACCAGTGCCATGCTTATTGTGGGTAGCGGGGGAGGGTGAAGGTGGTATTTGGCACTTGATGGGTGTTTAGGCTTGTGTGGTGGTTGCTGGTGAAGTTAACCCCTTCATTATCTTAGAGGTTAACCCCTCCAACTACCCACCCGGTAGGCCTAAACACCCATCCTTTGGGCTTCACCCACCACTGCTACCCACAATAAAAAAAAATATACACACCACAGCCCTACTACCCACCTCCTAATAAACCATTTCAATATCTAATAAACACCAATACACAACCCACCCCCTGTGACCCCACATACTGTAAAACCAATACCCTAATTCCTCCATTCTAAGACGCAGCTTTTTTCTGATTTTCACATGTCTAATGCATTTGCATTGTCTAATGCATTTGTATGCATTTGGGAGGGGTGAGGGAGGTTGTATATATTTGGGGGGTGGGGATATTTTTTTGTATGAATTTGGGGGTGGGAAGTTTTTTGCATTGGGGAAGTTTTTTGGTATATATGTTGTGGGGGGAATTGTGTGAGGGGGGAGGGAATGAGTGAGCGTGGGGTAATTGACTTGACGGAGGGAGAGAGGGGGTGAGTGAGGAAAAGAGGGAGTAAGAGTGAGACGCAGGGGAGAAAAATACATGCGAGGCGGGAGAGTGAGAGGGGGTGAGACGGAAGGGAGAGAAATACATGGGGGGAGGAGAGATTGGGCTCGTGAGGTATGAAATGGGGGGGCGGCTCGCAATACCGCCGACACGGGGGGGGGGTCCTGTTTATAATATTTGGGCTCCATGATTTCTGTTGGCGACCCTGTGTACCAATCCTGTATTTTAAAAATAAACATGGCCTACTTTTAAAATCAATACAGTCCCGTCCCCCCCCCTCACAAACACATACAGTACAGTAATGGGCAAAATAACTATTATCCAGATGTGGATAATAGATTATTAGAGTTTACTATTATAAAGAAGGGCGACTCCCGGGAGGACTCGTTTTTGGCAGAATTGACGGCATACTCTGCCCAAGAGAGGAGTTGAGCCCAATCATCCTGGAAAACGGATATGAAACATCTCAGGTACTTCTCCAGGGATTGATTGATTCTCTCCGTTTGTCCATTGGACTGAGGATGATAGGTGGAAGAGAAAGAAGAAGAGATGCCCAATCTCTTCGTGAAAGCTCTCCAAAATTTGGATACGAACTGAGAACCTGTCAGAAACAATGGACGAAGGGATCCCATGAATCTGGAAAATCTGCTCCGTAAAGATATCAGCAAGGGCGGGGGAGGTGGGTAATCCTTTAAGTGGAATGAAATGGGACATCTTCGAGAACCTGTCCACGACCACCAAGATAGTGTTCATTCCTCTGGACCTGGGCAACTCCACGATGAAGTCCATCGAAATGTGGGACCAGGAGCGGTCGGGAACAGGAAGGGGTAACAGAAAACTCTGAGGCTTTTGACGGGGAGTATTGCTTTGAGCGCACGTGGGGCAGGAGCGGGTAAACTCCAGAATATCTTGAGACATCCTTGGCCACCAGAAATTCCGACGAATAAGATCAGTAGTCTTCTTAAAACCTGGATGACCTGCAGATTTACAGTGACCCCAAGACAGGACCTCTGGAACAAATTTGGAAGGTATACAGAGTTTGTTGTCGGGAACGACCAAGTCCTTGGGAATGCGTCTCTGGGAGTGCAAAATCTTGTCAAGATTCTTGAAAGACAACGTGGCGAGAATCTTCTCATGTGGAAGGATAGTCTCCAAAGATTCCTCTGGCCTCTCTACAGAAGAATGTATTCGGGAGAGTGTGTCTGCCTTTACGTTCTTGGTCCCGGGGATATAGGAAAGGTGAAAATCGAATCGAGAAAAAAAAAAGAGCCCAACGAGCCTGTCGTGGACCAAGGCGTCGAGCGTTCTCTATGTAAAGAAGGTTCTTGTGGTCCGTGAGAATAGTAAACGGCTCTTTCGACCCCTCCAGGAGGTGTCTCCACTCTTGAAGAGCCATCTTCTCGGCCAGAAGTTCCCTGTTACCCACGTCATAGCTCCTCTCGGCAGACGAGAATTTCTTGGAAAAATATGCACAGGGATGTAACTTATCTTGGGGCGTGGGTCTCTGAGAAAGAACGGCACCAGCGCCGTAATCAGAAGCGTCGACCTCCAGGACGAAGGGAAGTTCAATGTTGGGATGACGGAGAATAGGTGCGGATATAAAGGCTTCCTTGAGTGTCTCGAAGGCGGAGATGGCATCGGATGACCAAGCAGAAGGATCAGCTCCCTTTTTGGTGAGCGCAGTAAGGGGTGCCACAAGGGTGGAAAAACTCCGTATAAACTTACGATAATAATTAGCGAACCCTAAAAAACGTTGTACGGCCTTGAGAGAGTTGGGTCTTGGCCATTCAGTGACTGCTTGAAGTTTACCGGAGTCCATCATAAACCCCTCATCGGAAATGATGTACCCCAGGAACGGAGTAGAGGTCTGATGAAAGGTGCACTTCTCCAGTTTGGCGTACAAATGGTGTTCACGGAGACGGGAAAGGACGTAGGAGGTGTGGCGTATATGGTCCTGGAGATCTTTGGAAAAAATCAGGATATCATCCAAGTATACAATAACAAAAATATTGAGTACCTTACGAAAGACATCATTGATGAAATCCTGGAAGACAGCGGGAGCATTACATAAGCCGAAAGGCATTACCAGATATTCGTAGTGTCTACTACGCGTGTTGAAGGCCTTCTTCCATTCATCCCCCTTCCTGATGCGCACCAGGTTATAGGCACCACATAGATCCAACTTGGAAAAAATCTTGGCCCTTTGTAATTTATCGAACAGTTCGGTAATAAGGGGAAGGGGGTAATGATTTTTAATAGTTATGTGGTTTAAACCCCTGTAGTCGATGCAAGGCCTCAACGGCCCGTCCTTTTTCTTGATGAAGAAAAACCCAGCCCCTGCTGGGGAATTGGAGTGACGAATAAAGCCTTTCTTGAGATTCTCCTGTATATATTCATCCATAGCGTGAGATTCTGGTAACGACAAGGGGTAGGTCTTGGACTTGGGTAGGGAGTAACCTGGAACTAGATCGATCGGACAATCGCAAGTCCTGTGTGGCGGCAAGAGGTCTGACTGTACCTTATTGAAAATGTCCCAGAATTGATGGTAAACGGAAGGTAGGATAACTTCGGGAACAGAGGTATTGGCCAGCAGTTGATGAGTCTCGTCTGACCTCGGCCTCCAGGAAATGGGAGCAGAGGAAGTCCAGTCAATGAGAGGATTGTTAAGCTGTAGCCAAGGAAGGCCAAAGGTGATGGGTATCCCAGGAGCGTGAATGGCATCGAGAACTAAGATCTCCTTGTGCAGATGTGAGGACAGAAGCAAGGGAGCCATCTCTTAGGAGATGTGGGCCGGGGTAAGAGGATGTCCATCGATACCGACGAGTGCGATGGGAACCTTCTTTCACACGAGTGGTATGCGGTTTAACCTGGCGAATTCAAGATCCATGAAGTTTCCTCCAGCTCCTGAGTCAATGAAAGCGGCGGTAGAAGTCTTGAACTTATCGCCTGAAAGGGAGACTGGAAATGTAAGTTTCTTAGGGAGTTCACCTTTAGAAAGGGGACGTGGAGACATTACACCCAGAGAGAGCCCCTCTGTACTCACTGGGTGCTCCCGTTTCCCGGACGCAGTGGACACTCCCGAACCAGATGTTCCATGGATCCGCAGTAGAAATACAATCCCCCGGCATGGCGGAACTGCCATATCGGTGTGCGGATGCGTTGTACCCCCAATTGCATTGGCTCTGGCAACTCCAGTGCAGGACGAAGAGGTATGGTAGCACTTGGGGGAGCAGGAGTGTTGCTGGGAGTACTGGAGAACGGAACTTGAAAGTTATGGAAGCGAGTGCGCTGATGCTCAGAGCGGCTTACCTGGATACGTTGATCCACTCGGATAGCCAAATCAATGAGGACCTCCAATTGATCCGGCCTGGATTGGCGAGAGAGTTCATCCTTGATGGGATCTGCCAGGCCTTGCCAGAATACGGAGACGAGAGCCTCTTGTCCCCAGTTAGTCTCGGCTGCTAGAGTCCGGAATTCCACAGCATACTGTGTCACCATTCGCCGTCCCTGAATGATCTGGAGGAGAGAAACAGATGCCATTTCCCGACGAGCGGGGGAATCGAATACTTGTTGAAACTCGGCTTTAAATGCCGGGTAATCTTGGGTAAGGTCAGAACGTCGCTCCCAAACCGGGGAAGCCAAAGCCAGGGCGCTGCCAGTGAGGAGGTTATAAATGTAGGCTACCTTCTTGCGATCAGTATTGTAGAGATGGGGGGCCATTTCAAACTGCACCTCACACTGGTTTAGGAAACCCCTACAATCTTGCGGTTCACCTGCATAAGGCTTGGGGGGATGAATCCTTACATCGGAGCTGCTAACTGCGCTTGCGGAGTGGGGGCTTACATCTGGCGGGGTCGCGGTCGGTACCCTGTCTGAGAGTACTGCGACCTGGCGCGTAAGTGCCACAATTTGATCCGCCATGGCCTGGTTTTGCTGAAGCAGATTGGAGAGAAACTGTTGAAGTTCGGTCTGGTCTGCGTCTTGTGGGCTCGACATAATGTTACGTCGGTGCTGCCCGCAGACCAGACCCGTCCCCTGAGCTGAAGGGGGAAGTGGTAATACACGCACCCGCAGCAAAGGGAGCGTGTCTGGAGTGTGGTATGAAGCGTTGCCAGGCCAGGTGTAGTAAGGTAGACAATACTTGCCGGTACCGGTTGTAGAGATAGAGTGAAGGATGCCTCGCCGAAGTCAGGGAGTGGAGAGTGGAGATAGGTCGTTGTCCAAGCCGTGTTCAAGGGGTTACCAGAGTGAACGTTGTCCAAGGAGTGCCGAGATCGAGAGCCAGAGGGGGTAGTCGTACGAGCTGCGTCAGAACCTGTGAAACCCTGAGAGAATCCAGAAGTACTTCCATACAGAGACTATGTCGAGCAAAGACTGAGAGCAGAGAGGAGCTAGATAAAGCAGGAAGGTCCAATAAGGAACAGAGGTGGGACAGGAAGAGCTACAGGGAGACACTGCAGATTGGTGCAGGCATAACAGGCCAGGTGAGTCTTGTTGGTAACCTGAGTATGCCTGTGCAGTGTGCAGGGGCGGAGCCTGAGGTCCGGGGGATGGGAAGAAGAGTGTGCAGACTGAGCGTGCTCCGTAACTCGTGTACGCGCGTGAACCGAGCTAGTGGATGGTGCAGGTGTGCGTGCAGGAGGGCGTGAGCGTGCCCGGCGCTGAGCAGAGGAATCGCCGAGGGGAGTGATCCCGAGACGGCGGCAGGGGCAAGGAGCCGTGGAGGCCGGTAAGGCAGGTTTGTTTTGTGTGTCCAGGGGCTCCCTGCGGGAAGGGGGTGCTCTGTGTGGGGAGCGTGGAGAACGCCGATTCCTGACATTCCCGCACTTCTATCTTTTCTTGTTTCAGACTTGTATCTTCTCTTTTTACAGTTTGTAAATGAATCAAGATCTTTTCCTCAGCATCCTTTAATTCATAGACCTTTGTGTGGAGAGTGTGGACCTCCTAGCCTGAGTGTTCCACCCTTGTGCTGAGAGTCTGAACCTTTTGCAGAGCCTCCTTATATTTCTGTTTCAGGTTGCCAATCAGGTTGTCAGCTTTGCTTTGCTTTTCTTCCATGGCGGTCATTGCCCTTTCCTGTATAAATTCTCTCTTTACGTTACCAAGCTCTGCTTTGAGCACGCAAGCCTCTTGATGAGAAACTTGCAGCGCTGTGATGAGGTTTTGCATGTCTTTCTGGGACATCTCATAGTACCGTTTCCAATCCGGACTCGTTTTCTTTGATTCGCTCGGCTTTCTGTTTATGGCGGTAGTGGTAGCCTTTGTCATCCAAAGACTAGTCGTCATTCCTGTGATGATTGCGCCAGGTGCTCTGGGCTGTAGCTCATCTCTGGTCTTTTCTGACGCACCTTGTCCTGACCTTGCAGGCTCACCAAGTGGTTTGGTCACTCCCTCTGTGAGTTGAGAAACAATTTTCTTTTTCTACTTTTTCTTTACTGGGGTAGATTCTGATACATCAGCAGAACTGGGCACACATTCTCTCTCTTTATCATCAGTGGTAATGAATGTGAACTTTCTAAAGAAAACTTCTGCATTTTCCTTGTGACCACAGCATGTTGCTTGCTGCTGCAGTTGCTTGGCTCGCTGGAAAAAATATTTCTCTAGCTGCTGAGGCTGTCCTTTTTGTGGGGCCCCATAGGAGTCTTCCTCCTCATCATCAATCATACGGCCTGAAGGGACAGTGCTTGGTGTGACCAGGCACTTTACACCATAAACACTGTGGTACCTTTTGCAGGGCTACGCAGGGACGGTCCTTCCTGAAGGGCACTGTTTCATGTGGCAAAGGCATATGCAAATAAAAAATATGTTTAATATTAAACAGAAAATACATTATGTCCGCCATTTTTCCTTTCAGGAGTATTCTTCACCTTGACCTTTTGGAGGCTCTGTTTCCTCATTTCTTCATATCTTTCCCTGTATATCCTGTAAGCACAACTGGTCATATACAATGGGACAGACTTTACTTGCAGGATTTGTATTTTCACTTCAGTTTGGCTGTTATTTTAAATTCCCGCATTTATTTTCATACCAACAGTTTCTTCTGCTCAGTGCCTTTTGGACTGCCTGCATTCTCCACCAATGTCTCCGTCCCAGCGTAGAATCTTGTGTCCCAGATTAAGGCAGGAAAAGTAGTATTTCTCAATATGGAGTTTATTTACAAGGATTAAATAATACACTAACAGGTCCACTGTCCCTTTAAGTCAAAACAAAATCATAAAACAAACGCCTACTCCTCTTAGGAAACTAACTACACATTCAGCTTCAACCCTTACTAACTGGACGGACAGCTACGTTGCTTACCCCCCCAAAAACAGGTACTATTATAGTTAACAATATACAGTCTCTACACACAGCAATATATAGCTTCTCTTATCTGTTTTCCAGGGTTTGGAGCAGACAACCCCGCTTCAGCATGGTCTAGAGTCCTTCCTTCCTAGGGGAGCTCAGCCCCACAAGAGCTCAGAGAATCCTCTGTAAGTCCAATGTTAAGGACAGGACATCCCCGCTTCAGCATGGTCTCGCATCCTTCCTTCTTCCTGGGATTAACAACCCAGGCAGTCCCAGCAGGCTCTGCGACCACCATCCAGAGAGCCTAGGGGACTGTGCCAGCTTCACATAGCTGGGGATAACTCTTCTCCTTACCCCTCCTCTGGGAACAGCAGTCAGTCTCATTGTGTATAGTCACTTCCTGACTTTTAAAACTCCATGAGCAATCAGGAGTTCAGCCTGCTCAATTAGCCAGCAGCTGCTGCTAGCTTCTCTAGGGAGATTAACTCTCTGTGCATTGGAAAGTCCCATAGCTGCCCTATTCCAGCACCTAGAGGACAGTGATGGTATCTATATATCTATATCTATATCTATATCTATATATATATATATATATCTCCATGTATAAAAATGGTATACAGTTCTCTGTCATGCTGGCAGTAAACCTGGCAAGTGAACAGGATTGCCAGCACCAATCATGGAGGTTTGCCCTCACACCCTGGTGAGGTGTCATATGTACACCAGGGGAGTGGTAACATACTCTGTGTCCACTGTTAGTGACACAAGAGGTGTGGCTATTCACTAAGTTATATAAGACAAAGCACTGCCAAAGTTAGGTGTTGTTCAAGTGTATTAAGCTGTATGGTTCAGTTCTGGAGGTCTGCAGCAAGCAAGGCTGTCAGATATATTTAATAGGATCTGCACTGTGATCAGGAACCTGACACAGGTGGTGATCTCCTGTGGGGAGAGGTGACCCAACTCCATTAGGAGGACATGACTTTCTGAAGGGATGAGCAGCAAAGAAATGAGCGGCTAAGTACAACCACTGTGAGGGGCAGTCTGTCTAACCATGCGAATAAAGATGCCCAAGTTCACCAAAACCCTCATGTGTGAGTGTGGAGTTACTCAGCAGAGGAAGGCACCAAGGAGGAGTTCCTCATCAGACTCATCTCCCTGCGGACGCAGAGATCCTGATGAGGTGGAGGCGCTGCACTGGATATAGGTAGGACTCTAAGCACACTTCCTCAGCGCCTGTCTTGCTGATATCCCCACTACCATCATGCGGAAGACCCAGGAGTCCTGTTACCAGCAGGTGCACCACCAGACACATCCATGTAATGGGGACTGGTTAGACAACAGGGGCCAATGTGAGATTGGGTGGGTCCGACTGGTCCAGAAACACCGTTAAATTTGGAGGTGAGCTGCTGAGATCTGCATCAACAGGACAGGCTTTTGCTAGGCACACTAGGAAACAGGGAGAGTGTATGCTGCCAGTCAGTGCTGTGTTTGGGACGGAGCCTAGGGGTAGTCAGGGGCCTGATGGATTTGTCAGCTCGCAGGGATGACCTAGGATCCTGAGAGGAGTTAAGTTGGTCTGGAGACAGGGCTATAGCTGTCATAGTCGCCTTGAGGCAGCTAGTTGTGGGATTCCATGCTCATGAGAATAGCCTGTTAACTTGGTCAGGAATTCTAGAGAGGACCTGCACTAGTGGGGGGCCAACAATAGGTAGACGCCCTAGTACTGCATGGAGAAGCCACGAGTACTCTATCCAGTTCCAGACCACTTACCGCAGAGCACAGACTGGAGGGAGGTGGACACAGCATACACAGAGAGAGTGAGCCTAGCCTGAGGTAGTGCAACATGAGTCAGACTTACGTAGGTGGTGCATCGTGGCATTCTTTATTGCATCGGTATGGCAGCTGCCCCACAGAGAGGAGCTCCATGTGCGATATGAATAAGTACAGTGTAAAGATGGCGACCGCAAGAATGGAGGATCCGCGTGGTGCGGGTAGTCCAAGATGGCGGACCGAGGCTGATGGAGGGAGCGCACGTGGTGTGCGTGCTACTGAAGAGCAAGCTACAGAAGGGACTTTCGCCAGCATGCTGTGGAATGGCGCTAAGGCAGAGGCCGCGCCGTTTTGGTCCTGCCTAGGATCAAGGGGTGCGACAATGGAGGACAGTGTTGAGGACATTGTGGTTGTGTGTGGAGGAAATGGAGAATCTGCTTGCCAGATGGTGAGCTACAGCCAGAAATCTACCTCAGTTGCTAAAGTGAATGGCCGAGTGAACCAAGATGGCGGCTCCCGCTTCCCTGGGAGACCGCGTGGGCCGAGTTCAGAAAATTCTGCAAATGCAAAAAATTGCAAGGAGTTGGCCGGGATTGGCGCCAAGCAAAGAACCCCACCCTGCTGGGGGGTATGGCGCGAAAGCTGTGGCCGCGCCCTCATGGACAGTGACGGGCTCAGAGCCAGTACTGTGTCACCCAGTGAATCTGTGGGACCCTCTCCTAATATCTACCAGGGGAGTGGCTTCCAATTCTGCCAAATGAGAATGGAGCTGGCGGAGGGAGGAGTTATCAAACCAACCCCTGCACTTCAGTTGCGATGAGCTGGCGAACAGGCAAGACCACTGCAGAAAGTGTCTCCTGTAATCAGCATCGCCAGCAAAGCAGAGGAAGAAATGGACATCTCCGCGCACCCCTACTCTACACCAGGAGGCTTTCTGGTGCTCACGGCGGGTGGTAAAGAGACAATTAAGTGCTTATGCATGCAGTGCCGGTTGCCGGGTGGTGTGGTCAGCACAATGGCCAGGTGCCCCCAATGTGGCATCCACTACCTATGGGCCGTTCAGTCCTTCGTGCCAGGACAAACCGTGGAGGCGGGAGCAGACACAGCCATGCTGACGGCTGAAGCCCCGTGCGCGGTCCGGAAAGAACCTGTCGATCCCAGAGTATGGGGATCGCTCCTAATGATCAAGACGGAGCCTGAAGAGAAGGGGGCCTACAAGCGAGGTGAGAGCCAAGAACCTCACCATCAGTCCCCGGCGGGAGTGCCACTCCCCGAGTCGGAGTTCGGCTCCTCGGATGAGGAACAAGCGACCCCGACGACGGTGGTGATGCGCCTACCGGCGGACCATTACAGCGGTGCTGTTAACGAAGCAGGCCTTACCTGTGTTGCAGCGGAGCAGAGTCTGGAGGTGCCGAGGTCGCCCGTGTGGAGGCAGCTGGAGCGGCGGAGTCCAACGGCCGTGGTGACTGGCGGAGCAGACGGAGGAGAAGATCCCATCCCGAGCCGGAGGAGCGGTGAGGCATACTCTTACCCTCCACAGGCGCTGGTGGTGGCAACGGCGGAGAGAGGCCTAGCCCAGGCCCATGCGGAGCGGAGAACAGGACCTTCACTTCCGGCGGCAGATGTCGTTGTGGAGGAAGAGGTTCCGGTGGGGAGCCCAACCCAAGATGGCGTCGGGGAGTCCCGCGAGATCGACGACGTCACATCCGGCGGACACAGCGGAGCCGGGTGGAAGATGGCCGCGTCCTTGCGACCAACGAGCTGTTCCAGGTCGCCTGGGTCCGGGAAGAGCTGGCAGGCCCTGCAGAAGCCTGGGAACAAGGAAACGGGTGAACCAGAAGGCCAGTCCGATGGCATCGGTCAAGGTAGCGACAAGTTGCGGGTCGTAGCCCCGCGTCGCTTGATGGCGTTTCCCTATGCCCAACCCCCGGCCCTAGATAAGACCATTGTTATAGCGAAGGTACTGATACAGTGAGTGTCCACAGCAGGCCTAAGAGGTTGGGGTCGAATTCCAGATCCACTGGTACCTCTGGGATATCTTCTGGGGGAGAGCTCGAGGACAGTGAAGGCCCAGTGGCGGTGTCAGCAAGCTGCAGGGAGAGAGAGACCAGGTGGTGGGCGCCCTTGTTTGAGGGGTACGAGGCCTGGCTGGACCGCACACGCTTTATTTTGAGGAGAGAAGGG